>NW_028315329.1:32500-65000 GCF_046866305.1 Octopus bimaculoides | reverse complement strand
AGCAGTACCCCCCCCCCCAGTACGTGGAGAACTTTGAGACAAAACTTATGCAATAGAATTGATTAAGAACCCTTTCTTTAATTATGTTCCAAATATCACATTAATATGTTGATAAATAAAAAAGTTACAGGTGTTTAATGAGACTAGTCTAAATTCATGATTATTTTAGAATTTAATTGAAACTCATGAGGGGTGTATTTTGGCCAGAAATATAGTAACGAAAGGGTTAAAGTCAAATTTTTAATTTTTAAAGTCAGATTGTTTTTTTTTTTTTGTTTCTTATGTCGAATCATGAAATAGAAAAACTACTTACCTTTGGCAATTTGCCAACTATAACAGAAAACATGATATGCAAACAACGAGCAAAATATCAACCAACAACATTTGAACGTCAGATTTTTTTGATTTTTTTAATGTGTTGAATCATGAAATACACTTGTTTACTAAATACAGTTGTCCTTGTATTCACACAGTATTCTTTATCGAAACTTATCAACCACATAAGGTTCTTACCACATTGTCTTAGAATGAAATTACTATATACAGGGGGACCCAAAAGTAGGTTCGCAGTTCTTCAACAATCTCTTTTGCATTCATATATTAACAGTTTAGATCTTAATTATAAAACAATATGAAACCATTATTCTATGCTAATTTAGTTAATTGTAAGGTAGAAGGCATGTAAATAGCACCTTTTGAGCGGGATCGTTACCAGCGTCGCCTTCCTGGCATCTGTGCCTGCGACACGTGAAAGTGCATTGCATCCACAAGTCATCAAGCTAATCATTATCATGCGAAATGAAGTTGATGTTTTTATTTATAACAGAAACAAATTAATTATTGCAATGAAAATAAGAAATACAATTAACATGTATATGTATCATCATCATCATTTAACATTCGTTTTTCAGGCTGTCATGGGTTGGACTATTTCACATGATCTGAGACGAATTACTACACTTAGCTCTAATGTGTGTTTTGACATGGTTTCTCTATGTCTGAGTAACAGTTTCGGTAACACTGACACGAGTAAAATTACCAAGTAAATTTCAAGGCAGAGTAGATTGCTAGTAGTGAGAGAGGTGGCTTCATCCTCAGCTGTAGTATGATAGAGGGACAGGTAGAGGTGTGTTGCTGCAGAGAAAGCACATGGCTACCCCGCATCTAATTATCACGTTTTCGTTGCTAAAGTGAAACTAAGAAACAGAAAACTGTGTAAGCCAAGGAACAACTGTATTTTATGAAAACATTGCAAAAGGAATTAAACTGAAACAGATATCAACAGGACACATACAACCCGTGCTAGTATGGAGAAAATGATGATTACTTATTTATTATTATTATTATAACAACAACAACAACCACAATGATAGTAACACCCTACACTCTGCCTTCTACAACCCTAACCCTAACAACTAATCTTATGACATGACAAGGATCTCCCCCACAGACTTACCCTTCAACAAAAGGGCATGTATCCCACCCCAAAATCAACAGTGAAACAGAAGCAAAGATCTCCTTAGCAAGAAATAGACTCCGACATATCTTAGACTAATACAACAAATCCACTAAAAAACATAGTGAGGAGGGGACCCACCAAATCAGCTCCTCTGTTGACAGAGGCCTACATAAACTGAGACAGCGAATTAGGAACAGGGAATTAGTGTGCCTCCCTACGGACAAGTCTGGCAGACTGTCAATAGACAGCCGTCAGAACTATGTCCAAACCATGCAACAACACATCAGTAACATGAGAGAAGTTACACAAGAACATGAAAAAGTGGAAAAAAATCCTCAACGCACACATGGGAATGTGGTGCAACATACTCCAACGTACAAAAAGGACAGCACACAATTTCCAAGCTACCAACAACGACATTCCTACACTATATGGGTTACGCAAAGACCACAAACCCTGTCATGGGACCTCCAACCAGACCAGTTTGTGGAGCAAATATCTCCAGCAACTGCACACTGTCCTACTTCCTCTCACAAGTATTACGACCTCTCATAGAGATGTCTCCAGATGTCTGTGTGAGCATGGAAGATCTCCTCAGTAGAATCAGTACTTGCAACTACTCCGACGACCTCACAGGTTGTGTAGTGGGTAGTATGGATGTGATTTCACTCTACTCATCTATAGACATAGATTTTGCTGTGGGGATATGCATTCAGGTGATCTGTGAGAGTGAAGTGGAGTTCCGCAAGGTCAACACAAGGGAACTGGGCCTCCTCCTCAGACTAAGCTACGACAGTAACTATTTGGATGACCATGACCTCAGTAGATTCTGCCCCACCAGGCCACAGAGGGGAAGACCACCCATCATCACTTCAGCACTGGAGTGGCTGGACTGCACCCACCCAAAACCTGAGAACAACAATCAGGTGAAGGAAATGATGGCTCATGCAATAGGGGCCAGTATAAAAACCACCTTGAATAACCACATAGTAAAGTTCAACAAAAAACTATACATGCAGGTTCAAGGTGCAGCCATCGGCGTTGGTGTAGCTGGAGATGTGGCCGGCCTCTTCATGACCTGTTGGGACAGAAAACTCAAACATATGTTAGCAGAACGGTCCACAACTCTTCTACTTTACAGCAGATATGTAGATGACATTAATATCATAGTTAGAACCAACTTTTATTTATATTCGATGTAATTGTTCCTTTTTGGAATGGCATTGTTAGGGAGGTGTGAGTGGCCAGATCTGGCCAGTTTGAACCTAAAACAGAATATTTGGGCCTCAACGGGCCCTGCCTTATTTAACATTGTCCCAAAACTGATCAAAGAGGAAAAGGATCCTATCAGCTTTTTCAAGGAATGCCAGGTGAGCTACCCATACCTGGGTACAACTCACTCAACAAGAACTCCCCACTTGAGTGGACCATGATACCGCAAAACTTGGCTTTAAAAGGATTTAGATAATCCTATCAGGTGGTGCTATTAAATTGGACATGGCCTGGACCAATCTTTGGTTGAAACATATCAAAGTTTTATCTAAGATATACATATGTACATATGCATCATCATCATCATCATCATGGGTTGGATGGTTTGACTGAGGACTGGCAAGCCAGCAGGCTGTACCAGGTTTCATTCTGATCTGGTAAGGTTTCTACAGCTGGATGCCCTTCCAAATGCCAACCACTACAAGAGTGAAGTGGGTGCTTTTACGTGGGCCAGTCAGGCAGCACTAGCAACAACCATGCTCAAATGGTGCTTTTTACATGCCACTGTATATACATATATATATGTATATATGTATGTATGTATGTGTTTGTATCGTAGAGGCCTGTGGCTTAGTGGTTGCAGTGTGTCCTGCCCTCAATTGCAAGGCTGTGAGTTCCCGGTGGTGGTGTTGTGTCCTGCCATTCAGCTGGCAGAAAGGAGTTGTACATGGGATTCAAAAAGGGCCATTCTTGTCCCATTCTCAGTCACACTGAACCTCCATGAGAACTATGTTAAGGATTATGCAATGTCTGTGGAGTGCTCAGCCACTTGTATGCTAATTTCACAAGCAAGTCGTTCCATTGATCAGATCATTGAGCACTCATCGTCATAACTGACGGGAATGCCTGTTAGTTACATATGCATACGTACACACACACACACACACACACACACATATATATACACACATAAATACATTCATACATATAAATGGGAGAATTTACGAAAAAAACAACAACAGAGGAGGACAGGTGGTGTAAACAACAAAAGGATGTATTAGTTTAATGCTCAGGAATAGAGAAAGTCTTTGACGTTTCGAGCACCGTTAGGGGCACCTGTGCCCAGCGTCGACTTCCTGGCACTTGTGCCACATGGCACGTGTAAAGACATTCAAGCGAGATCGTTGCCAGTGCCCTCGAACTGGCTCTTTTGCAGGTGGCACGTAAAATACACCATTCTGAGCGTGGCTGTTGCCAGTACCGCCTGACTGTCCTTCGTGCTGGTGGCACGTAAAAATCCCCCACTACACTCTCCGAGTGGTTGGCGTTACGAAGGGCATCCAGCTGTAGAAACTCTGCCAAATCAGATTGGAGCCTGGTGTAGCCATCCGGTTTCACCAGTCCTCAGTCAAATTGTCCAACCCATGCTAGCATGGAAAGCGGACGTTAAACGACAATGATGATGATGATGATGATATATATATATATATATATATATATATATATATATATATATGTATCCTATGAGATTAAAAGCATTCATTAAAGTTAGTCTCATGTTCCACCTGATGTACATCTGTGTGCGTGTGTTCAATGATGTTTAATTTTATTCAAACCAACACCAAACAGCTAATTATTCACCCACACACAGTCTCATAGACTCTATTATACATTAATCTATATTTATCACTTGTCAACTACTTTTACGCAATAGTTTCAGGTTTTTATCCAAGTGGTCGGAAACACAGACTTTTTTAAACGGTCTTTGTCCCAGCTTTTAAAACAAACGACAAAATGCTTTTATATCACATGATTAGGAACATCGTTGATGCTCTGCTTGTTGCTTAGGAAACGGATAATTAAAACTTCATTCAATGTCTACAATTCAAAGCAAACTGACTTTTGCTCAGGGCAGTGGGCAACCAGCCTCCTCCAGTGGGTTCCATTCAGCTTCTATCGTCACACATCCATTCTACATAATGCTGAGGAATTTCAACCATGTTTCGTAGTCTGATACCACAACAGCTCCTTTATAGGATCCAGTTAGCTCAAGACATCATCAGGAGGATCCACGTCCGGTTTCGGCCCCTACTCCCCTACCATTTTGACGTGGCGCCTCCCCCCCTTTCGGAGGTGTCTTCAGCTCCGGTGTTGGGTGCATGTCTTCTTTCTTCTATTCCCTGGCCTCTTCAATGCAGCATCAACAAGTGTCAGCGTCCGACTGATTATCTTGTCAAATTCCCCTTTTTATACCTGCTGCTAGGCTCCAGCAGGCTGCCCCAGCAAGTTGTCACGTGACACTGTCTAAATTTCCCGCTGCTAGGGTCCAGTAGGCAGCCCCAGCAAGTCTTCGGGCCTCCCTTTCTTTCACACTCGTTATCAGGTAGTACTCAAGCCATGGTTGTTTTCAAGTCCTGCTGATTGGTTAGGTACAGAATGGAGCCAGCCAGATGGAATCCCTTGCAATGGTCACAACCTCGCTCTTCTCAGAATCTCTTTGTTTCTGACCTGATCTGCCAGTGTGCTCTCAAGATCTTTCTCAGATACATTTCATTGAATACAATTAGTTTTCTATTCCTCTTCGTTGTCTTCTTCCAAATCTTTTTCTTTCAACATGGACTCCAAATTGAAACTCACTCCAGCTTCTTCATTAACTTCCACCCATAATCTTTCAGTCTCGTAACACTCTCATTATGTTTCTCTTCACTGGTTGTCATTAATATAGATTTTTTATTGCATTCCACGTTTCAAGTTTTGTCTTTAGTGCAGGGTTTTTGGGGGTTTTTTTGTGCTAAGTTATGAGGGTAGGGTGGAACAAACCAACAGCTGTTGTTATCTAGTAGGAGAGACAGACACAAAGGCACACACAGACGCACACATACATACATACATACATACATACATACATACATACATACATATATTCAGTCAATATGAGAATAAAAAACTCTTATAGGGATGGTTCTATCTAAGTTACATAATAATAATTATATATATATATATACACACATATATATGTATGTACATATGTGTGTATATATACATGTATATATACATGTATATATATATATATATATATATATATATATATATACATGTATATATATATATATATATATATATATATATATATATATATATATATATATATATGTGTGTGGTGGTGGAACAAGGATGTAGACGGGGCTATTAGACAAAAGAAACAGGCTTGGAAGGACTGGAAGAACGGTGGTAGCAGGGAATTGCACCAATCTGCCAGAAGGGAAGATAGGCGACAGGTTTATTTAGCCAGAGGGGAAGCAGATAAGAAAAGATTTGCCAATGTTCTGCGCCGTGAGGACCAAAGACTCAAGGTATTTTGTGTTGCAAGACAGTGTAGGAGAGAGAATAGAGGTCTGGAGATGCCACTACGATAGATTGCTTAATAAAGAGAATGAATGGAAGAAAGAGAGCCTGCCGTATGTAGACCCAACAGAGGGACCAGCTATCCGAGTTGATAGTACCAGGGTAGATAAAGCAATTAAGAGTATGAAGACAGGGAAAGCCCCCGGCCCATCAGGAATCACTGCAGAGATGCTCAAAATATCTGGCAGTGTTGGCTACAGCCTAGTCACCCGTATTACGAACCAGGTGATACACGAAGGAGTCATACCCAATGACTGGTGTAGCAGCACCATAGTAAACTGCTACAAAGGTAAAGGTGATGCTTTAGACACTAATAATTACAGAGACATCAAGCTGTTAGATCAGGTTATGAGAGTTACGGAGAGGGTCATAGCCCAACTAATTAGGGAGCAAATCAATTTAGATGAGATGCAGTTTGGGTTCGTGTCAGGTAAAAGCACCACTGATGCCATATTTCTAGTGAGACAGCTGCAGGAATAAGTACGTACTTGCGACTGAAACAGAAAATCTGAACAAGTAAGTACAAAACAATGGAGACAAAAATAAGCTCCACAACGTAAATCTGTACCCGCCGACGCAACAGCGTCCCTAGTGGCACAAAAAAGTGCCCAAAGCCGCGACTACGTATTCCAAGACGTATATGCCAGCCGATGCTCGTTTATACGAAACTGCGGCATTATGTGCTTCGCTGCTGCTATAAGTACGTACTTGCGGCTGTAACAACAAACCTGAATACATAAGTACTAAATAATGGCGACAAAAATAAGCTCCACAAAGTAAATGTGTACCAGCCGACACAACAGTATGCCTAGTGCCGCAAAAACGTGCTTAAAGTCGCGACTACGTATTCCAAGCCATAAATACTAGCCGATGCCCGTTTATACGAAACTGCGGCAGTATGTGCATCGCTGCTGTTATAAGTACGTACTTGCGGTTGTAAAAACAAATCTGAACACGTAAATACGAAACAGTGGCGACAAAATTAAGCTCCACAACGTAAAACTGTACCCGCCGACGCAACAACGTGCTTACACCGCAAAAACGTGCCCAAATCCGCGACTACGTATTCCAAGCCGTAAATTCCAGCCGATGCCCGTTTATACGAAACTGCGGCATTATGTGCGTCGCTGCAGGAATAAGTACGTACTTGCGACTGAAACAGAAAATCTGAACAAGTAAGTACAAAACAATGGAGACAAAAATAAGCTCCACCACGTAAATCTGTACCCGCCGACGCAACAGCGTCCCTAGTGGCACAAAAACGTGCCCAAAGCCGCGACTACGTATTCCAAGACATATATGCCAGCCGATGCCCGTTTATACGAAACTGCGGCATTATGTGCTTCGCCATTGTTTCGTACTTACGTGTTCAGGTCGAACCAAGGATAAACCTCTGTACCTGGCCTTCATTGACATGGAGAAAGCCTTTGACAGGGTCCCCCGATCCCTTATCTGGTGGTCAATGAGGAAACTTGGGATAGAAGAATGGTTAGTGAGAGCTGTGCAAGCCATGTACAGAGATGCTGCCAGTAAGGTGAGGGTTGGAAATGAGTACAGTAATGAATTCCGGGTAGAGGTAGGGGTCCACCAAGGTTCCGTCCTCAGCCCCCTCCTATTTATCATAGTCCTCCAGGCAATCACAGAGGAATTCAAGACAGGTTGCCCCTGGGAGCTCCTCTATGCTGATGACCTTGCACTAATTGCGCAGTCATTATCAGAACTAGAGGAGAAGTTTAAGGTGTGGCAGCAAGGACTAGAATCGAAGGGCCTTAGAGTCAACCTAGCAAAAACCAAAATCCTAATAAGTAGGAAGGTAGATAAAACACAAACCCCTTCAGGTAGATGGCCCTGCTCAGTATGCAGTAAAGGAGTAGGCAGTAACTCTATAAGATGTACCCGGTGCAAGCTATGGACACATAAGAGGTGCAGCAATATCAAAGGCAGATTAACTACAAAGTTAGTCTTTGTATGTGGCAGATGTTCAAGTGCAATAAACACTGTGAACAAACAGGAAACAACTTCTATCTTATTCCAGGGAGAAAAACTAGAGGTAGTTGATAGCTTCCACTATCTGGGTGACCAAATTAGTAGTGGGGGTGGGTGCGCTGAAAGTGTAACTGCTAGAATAAGAATAGCCTGGGCCAAGTTTAGAGAGCTCTTACCTCTGCTGGCGACAAAGGGACTCTCACTCAGGGTAAAAGGCAGACTGTATGACGCATGTGTACGAACAGCCATGCTACATGGCAGTGAAACATGGGCTGTGACCGCTGAGGATATGCGTAAGCTCGCAAGGAATGAAGCCAGTATGCTCCGCTGGATATGTAATGTAAATGTGCATACCCATCAGAGTGTAAGTATCTTGAGAGAAAAGCTGAACATAAGAAGCGTCAGTAGTGGTGTGCAAGAGAGACGATTGCGCTGGTTTGGACATGTGGTGAGAATGAATGAGGATAGCTGCGTGAAAAAGTGCCACTCCCTAACAGTTGAGGGAACCCGTGGAAGAGGTAGGCCCAGGAAGACCTGGTCTGAGTTCGTGAGGCAAGACTTTCGAACATTGGGCCTCACCGAGGCGATGACTACTGACCGAGACCAGGTGTGTGTAGGGCACTGATCCAATTGAAGGAGGTTGTTCCGTCAATCAGATCAACCGGAACACTTGTCGTTGTAAACAAAGGAGTGCTGGTTTATATACGTATGTGTATATATGCCTGTGGGCTCCATGGAAATGTTGTATTCGTTTAGCCCCAGGCTAAACCAGCCTGAGCAGAGCTTTAGTCATAAGGGTTCCATCTTTGACCCCCCCCCCCATTTCTTCTTCTATCAACAAGCCCATGATGCTATGTGTTCTTCTTTTCATCATGTGACAGGGGAAATTTGACTGCTATTTTTAGCAAGTAAAAAGAACTCACATCAGGTCAGAGCTTCCTCAGCTTTTAAGACTTGGTTTTGTGTGTGTTTTTGCCTTTCTGGCTGCTTGGGTAGGTGTGTGTGTGTGTGAGGGAGTGAGTATATGTTAATGTGTTTGCTGGGCATTCCTTAGCCCCCACTCCCACCTCACCAGCCACCCAATACTTACCCCCCACCCCCACCCCATACGAACTCCTTGTCGGTGGTGTGTGTGTGTGTCTGGGTCTGTCCCACCATCGGAATGGGGTGGCAAGGGGGGGGGGGCGTCTATGTGGGTTACCCTGCCTCAACTTCCTTCCCAGTCTCACTTGAAACATGATCCCCCCCCACCACATAACTGTCCCCCCTCCCCGTATCATGTAGAACACAGATACACACATACATACACGCGCACGCAGTCACTGACTCAGTTTCTTTGGCTGTTTGTTTGCATCAGCCCACATCAGGGTGTAAAAGTGCATGGGTATACATATATATATATATATATATATATATATATATATATATATATATATATATATATATTATTAATTCATCAATAATATATTTAGAAAATCAATATTTAGTATTTCAAAAGATATATATCCAACATAACATGGTAGCATAATAAATTTAAAAGTTTAAAACATAAAAATAAACATAATATTCATGCTTATTTACACATAAATTTTTATACGCATATATATTTAAACATATATTTATCTATTTTTAGATTTTTATATGTATCGATATTTATATTCCATATTTTTATTTTTATGTTTGAAACTTTTAAATTTATTATGCTACCATGTTATGTTGGATATATATCTTTTGAAATACTAAATATTGATTTCCTAAATATATTATTGATGAATTAATAATATAAAATCACATATATTTGCTCAAGATAATTGAGCACTCAACATAAGTTCAATTATATATTCTTTTAGAATATTACTCATAAAAGTTATGTATATATATATATATATATATATATATATACACACACACACACAGACATATACACTGCTATATATATATAAATATATATATACACACGCACACAGATGCATATATATACACACACACATGTAACTATTTGGACTTTGAGTATATGCCTATTCTTATGTCAGTCAAAGCACATTCACCGTTTCAGGCTACCTGATGTCATCCTCCACAGAAACTCTACAATTTTCACTGGATTTATGTCAGGAAACCCACAATGTTTCTTGTGTTTATTGTTGATAAAAGAAACAGAAGATGGATTTAGAATCTTTTATTCGACATGACAATCGTTTCAGCACATCCTTCAATCTGTCCCACCCACATCAGTGAAACTGAGTTCTACAAGTGCTGTGTGTCCCACCTACACTTAACAAGAAAACTTCTTACACAATGAACCAAACTACATCTCTTTCTCACGCATTATGATTACCTCTCACTCCCCAATCTTGTCGTCCTCTTGGCCCAGGGCCACTGTATCCTTACTCTCTGCTTGCCCCCGGCCTGTGTATTCTACCCACATGCCTTCTCTCACTCTAGTATTGCCATCTGCTAGCCCCCCCCCCCCCCCAACCTGGATGTTCCACCAACACATAACAAGAAAATTTTGCCCTCACCCTACCTCGACAAACCAATCCACGTCTCTTCTCTTCTCTTTCTCGCAATTCCTCCTTCACTCCACAATCTCCTACAAATCATGCTTGCTTGCTAATGGGAGCTTTGGCTCCCTAAACATCGGAGACAGAGGGGATAGTCACAACTGGATTGCCTGTGATCATACTTCTGCTTACTCAGGGTTTAGCTGGAGCAAAATGACAACATAAGCACATGATATCTGCCCCCCACCCCATCACCCTGCCCCTCCCCACTGCTCCTGACACAAATCAGCCCACATGTGGGAACTGGTCTTCATTTAGAAATAGCAGACAAATCTCCCTCAAAATCACACCACATTGCTGTCTTCAAAAAACACGAGATCATGTTGGATGGTCAAGGATGGAAACCCTTTGATCATAAGTCAAGACTCTGACTGCAGCTGAAACCAGGCAGAGGGAAATGAGAGCTGTTGTATGGTTGCTCTCTCTGCTGAAAGTAGCAGCTAAATGATCCTCACCTCACTTCTGAACTTCTTCAATAAAGAAAGAAGGACACCCGAAGTCATGCACTTCTAAATATGAGATGGTCATGGTTGAGGCATCTGTGGTCATAGACCTTCTCCACCGAGGCTGGCCTAGGGTTAAACAACGAAAAACCAACAGTGACACTTATAGAACAGGATGACTCCATCACCACCAGGCACCAGATAAACACACACACACACACTGACCTCCCCCACCGTGTTGTGTGTGAACAGTTTTCTGTTGCCATGGAAATGTTGACATGAATAATAACAACATGGTGGTGGTGGTGGTGGTAGTTTAGTCCCAGGTTAATCCAGTCACAGCAGACACTCCAGCTGTGACCATCTTGCCTTTCCCCTAAAATTTTGTTTATACAATGTAACTATTTCTAAAATGGGAGCCATTTCAGGGAGATTTGGCTGCTATTTCTCCCAGCTCTAGCTACCATGTAGATGCCTCCCACATTGGTCCATACATAAGAGAGGAGTAGGGTGTGATTTGAGGGAGATTTAGCTGCTATTTCTAATAATGTAGTTAGTAGTGGCGGATCTCCCTCATTGGTTTGTGGTGGAAAGTGGTGGTGGTGAAAGTAGGAGTTGCAGCTTAGGTGATAGTAGCAGTGGTTATGAAGTGAGTAGCGAGTAGGGCGGTGGCAGTGGTGGTGGTGGTGGTGGTAGTTCTGGTGGCAATTTTGTGATGGTATATGTTGCAGCACTTGTAGTGGTGTTGGTAGTGGTGACAGTGGTGGCTGAGGTGGTAGTGGTGGTGGTGGTGGTGTTGTGATATATGGGGTTTTTTTTTTTTTAGGAAGTCTTCCAGGCTGTGTGTGTATTGACTAACATGTATGTGGGAGTTAATGTCATTGCATGTCACTATACATGTATGCATGTACTGTGTGTGTATGCATGAATGCAAGATATATATAGGTATGTGTATGAATGTGTGTGTGTGTGTGTACATGTGAATGTATGAGTAACTCTATATATGTATCTGTGTATGCTTGTATGAATGCAATGTATGTATATAAGGGTGTGAGTGTGTTTGTGTATGCGTCTATGTACGTATAAATATATTTCATTAAATAATCCATGAAAGACAAAGAAAACAACATTGACACCAAACAGGGACAACACCCCACCACCACCGCCGCCACCACCACCACCAACAACAACAACAACAAAAACAACAAGGACAGTAAAAGTGTGTGTACATGTTTGCACTCAAAGTGCACCATCTGTTTGCAACTGGTGGCCACCCCAAATGCCAATGATTGTATTGTTATGGAAATCTGTGGGTGTGTGTGATTGTTTAGCCCTAGGCCAACCCTGATACGGCTGTTCAATGAACAAAGGCGTTCCAATCACGACCAACCTGTGGATTTAAAGTAAACGTACAAGGCTACATTATATCAGGTCGTTAAGAATGAAATGATCCGATTTTGAACTGAAAGTTTATTTTACTTTATCTCAACGAAAAGCAATGCAGTTAATCAAAGAATGCACCTAAATCATCAACACAATTTTGCCATTTTATCAATAACTTATTTATGCTGGGAGCAAAGAATTCTGGAAAGCAACATATAAGTATATGCATATATACACACATACATGTACATGCCTACTTATATATGTATATATATACATGCATATATTGGTACAGGGCATCAAAGAAATGTGAACAAAAAGAGAACCGAGAACATAAAAAAAACACAAACAATGAACATCGAAAGAAACAAACAGAGAAACGAAACAGGCAACATAAAGAACATTCCCTTCATCAGTTGCCCCCTGTTTTATATACTCCGCATTTCAAAGGCAGGGACCAGATGAGACTTCGTTAAAACAGTCCTTCCCGCAGAAGGTTAAAGTGGTAACAAAAACAGAACAACAAGAACAAAACAGTAAAAACAAACGGTGAGGACTGTTGAGACTTAACGAGCTTTGAGAAGAGACAGGTAAAAGCACAAGGACTTGCATGGCTTCCAATTAACAGCCAGGGACCCTGTAAATAAATACATCTTTACACAAAAATGTACATACATCCCAAAAAAAAAAACCATACGTAAATGCATATTGATATATTTGTATGTACATTTTTGTGTAAAGATGTATTTATTTACACATAGGTTTATTTATATATTCATATATGAGTGTACTTGTGAATAAGTAGGGGAGCATATTTGTGTAGATGTATCTTTTATAAAAAAATATATGTCCATATTTAGATGTATGTGTGTGTGTAAATATACATGTGTGTATATGATTGTGTATACAAGTTTATGTGAGTGTGTATGTCCACACGTGTATGTATATGTATGTATGTATATGTATATATATATGTGTGTCTGTGTATGTGTGTGTGTGTATATATATATATATATATATATATATATATATATATATAAATGTGTGTGTATATTTTGATATATATATAGATATGTGTGTGTGTGAGTGTATCTGTGTGTATGTATGTATATATGTATACTTGTGTGGGTGTGTGTACGTATGTTTGTAAGTATATATGTGTGTATATGTGTACATATCTATGTATATGTATATATAATTGTGTATGTATTTGTATAAATCCATATGTATGAGTCATTAGGTTCTGTATGTATGTACATATATCTGTATGTATGTGTGTGTATATATGTATGTATGCATGTATGTGTGTTTGTGTGTATATATATGTATGTATATGTATGTATGTATGTTTGTGTGTATATATATATATGTATATATATGTATGTATGTGTATGTGTATGTATGTATATATGAAAACACTTGAGTTCTTTTTCTTTTATATATATGTATTTGTATGTATGTATGTATGTATGTGCATGTGTGTGTTTACGTATGTGTTTGTATACATGTATGTATATGTATATGCATATCTGTTTATTCGGTTATAGGCGTAGATGTATATGTATGTGTCTATTTCTATTTATACATGTGTATATATATATATATATGTATATATGTGTGTATGGGGACATGCACACATATGGGTATATTTGTATAGGCATGGGTACGTATGTGCATATGTGTAAATGTGGACGTATGTGTGTATACGTGTGTGTGTGTATATATATATATATATATATACACATATATATGTGTATATATATGTGTGTATATGTCTTTATGTATGCATGTATGTTTTCACACAGTTATATGTATGTGTTGTCCAATTCTCTAACGGTTTTTTTCAAGTGAATCAAGTCATAACCTTATCCATCTATTGTTTTCATAATCGGTCATAATGTCTTACGTTTAAGATGGTTCCCATGCATTCCCTGAAGAGAAGGTTACAATTTTAATATCAAAGATCCCTATGGAGCACACAGGTTGTAATCCTTTGAAACATATGTAGGAATAAAGTATGCAATTATAACATGCGTTTTCTCCAATCCTTAAATTCTTAAATATACTCAAATACCCAAAATATCAAGGAGTTCCTGCCTTAAAAACAGGAACTACACCACAGTTATTTTGTGTTCTTTGCTACATTTGTTTCTATCAACCCATTTAGTCTATCCGAAGAATTTTTATTCATTAAGATAAAAGAAATACATATAATTATATATATATATATATATATATATATATATATATATATGAAAGAAGGTTTGAAAATGCACTTGTGCATAAAACAAGTCCCCCAAATTCCTAGTTTTCCCATTATACCAATGCTCAGACAACACCACTGACCAAACACGAATAAATAGGGAAAATAATCTTATTCAAAAATACAGACCACAGCTCAACATACTCTAAGATAAGCCCCCTCCCCAGGGGCACGCCCAAAACGAAGACACACAGATACGCAAAATCACACACACACCAATACAATGCAAACCTCCGACACGAACACACTTACACACATACACACACACACACACACACAATCACAGTATCTCCACACCAGAGCACAAACCCACATCCATTTCAAGAAAAAACACATGCATATATACACTTCCAATACAATTGTAGCAACCACAACCAACACCCATACACACATACGTAAACAGGTCCATGCACACACCTACACACCACTCCGGCAACCACAAACCATATTCACACACGCATATTTGCATACATATGTACACACACATACAAACACCATAGGCCTGTTCCCCAGTAAAAATGTCACACACACACAATACAATCCCAACAATCCCAACAAACACCCACAAGCACACATGCACAGAAGCATGCACACACAATGGCACACCTCCCCGACAAATACAAGCCACATAGACGCACTCACACAAACACACGCACACGTATACACACACATACTGTGCTAACAATACAAACAAAACTAATCACTCACACACACATGTACACATATACACCAGGAAACTACACAAACCATACCCACGTACACACACATACAAACGCATACCCAGTACCAACATACACGGAACACACATGCACACACATACACCTCACCTGGATAAACCCAAAGTACGAGGACACCTAATAAATACAACACACACATACATGCTCACACACACATACACCCTCATGCACACACATACAGTTGCTCCCTCACACACACACGCACCCCAAGGACAACTCAAACACAAACATACTTCGAGACACACACAAACTCACGTACACACATATAACACCCCCACCAACACACAACACAAATAAACATACGTACACATACAGACATACACATACATATGAACCATCACACACACATACGGTTGCTTACACACACACACACACACACACACCACAATGGGTATTTTTAAAACAACACACTCACTCAGACACAGAGAGAGACACACACACACTCACGTATACACACACTCCCACATTCACACAAAACACTCCCACGCACACACACAGATGCACACATACATACACACACAGACGCACACATATGTACACACCCTCACACATACATACGGTCGCGCTCTCTCTCACACACACACATCACAAGGACGATTAAAACAACACATACATACTCAGAAAAATAGATATACGCACAGTCTCACGTACACACACCTAACATCCCCACCGACACAAGAAACACACAAACACACATACACACGCACTCACGCACACACACGAACAAACACATATACACATACACACACATGCGCACACACAACACCCTAACAAATATTAATCACACACATACACACTCACACAAACGTGCACACACATACACACACCATCCTACCATAGATAAAAAACACACACATACTCATATACACATGCCACACACGCACACATACAGACATAGACATACACATACATATGAACCATCACACACATACGTTTGCTTACACACACACACACACACACACCACAAGGTATTTAAAACAACACACCCACTCAGACAGAGAGACACACACACACTCACACAAAACACTCCCACGCACACACACAGATGCACACATACATACACACACATACGCACACATACGTACACACCCTCACACATACATACGGTTGCTCTCACACACACACACACCACAAGGACCATCAAAACAACACACACACTCAGACAAAGAGATATACACAGTCTCACGTACACACACCTAACATCCCCACCGACACAAAAAACACTCAAACACACACTCATATACACATTCCACAATAAACTCTGGGACCAATAAAAACGGCACACACACACACACACACACCCACACACACGGACACAAACACACATATATACACACACACATAGAGATGTGCACAAAACCAGTCCCAAAAACCAGTGAACCATGACAGACTGTCACAGACCAACCAAAAATAAAAACATCTTCTTTAACTCTTCTTCCCTCCCACCCCAGCTAGCCAGTCATACTGTCTCTTAAGACAGTAAAACATTCCTTCAATATACACAAGAGAAAAAGGCCAGGTCAGTTCCTTCTCAATTTTATTCCATTGTCAAAGAATATGTATGAGAATATGTATATGTATTTTTCCATATGTGTATTTTCATACACTGTTTTTAACACTGTTTTTAACAATTTCACCTTAATATCAGAGAATGTGTGACAATCAGTATGTAACACTACAAAGTTCATACAAAGCTTTATACTTTAAATATATTTTATCATCAAAGAATGTATATATGCATTTTAATACTCAGACTGTTTTTTAACATTTTTTATTATTCTCAAAGACTTTTGATAAACTTTTTCTAAAAAAGTGAAACCGGTTAAGTAAATAAATATTTTTGAAAAATAAGTGCATTTTCAAACCTTCTTTCATATATATTTCCACTCGTACGGTATTCCACAACTTTACTTTATTATATATATATATATATATATATATATATATATATATATATATATATATAAATCTGTATATATACACATATATACACATAGATTTAAGTATGTACAGATACGTATGTATGTATGTATGTATACATTATTTATATTATATTATATATATATATATATATATATGTATGTATATATATAGGTGTAGGTGTGACAATGTGGTAAGAAGCTTGCTTCCCAACTACATGAGTGGATTTGGTAGATGGAAACTGAAAGAAGCCTGTCATGTGCTTGTATATATATATATATATGTGTGTTTACGTCTTCGTAACTTAGCAGTTTGGCAAAAGCAACTGATAGAATATATACCACGCTTAACACAAACATAAATACTGGGGCTAGTTCATTCGACTAAAAGTTATTCAAGGCGGTGCTCCAGCATGGCAACAGTCTAATGACTGTATCAAGTAAAAGGTGAGAAAAGTGACAGAGGGTATTGCTAGAGACAACAGTTAAAACAACTTAAAAACCTCAAAAGCTCAGTGCTTTGGTGGCTTTCGAGTTGCTTTAACTGTTGTCTCTAGCAACAGCTGATGCTGGTCACTAGCCTCACTCACTTTGGTGACTTCTATTGAATTTGGTTGTAGGTTCAAATTGCTAATAAAGCCACCCGTTTCATTTGTTCTGTGATGATATACCTCTCAGTATACGTCCTCACGGTCCTTCTTGTGACATTGAAGTTGGCCTATTTGCTATTCTGGTGAGGGTCTTTGCTATTCAGGACTTCTTCAACACCACCAGTCACCAACCCCGACCCCCGACCCCCATTCCGTGACCATCCCCTCCATGAGGAGCACCATCTTAAGGTCAGTCTTCACCACATGGTCTCCTAAGCATTTATTTGTCTCCGTCTTCAACTGTTTCCAATTGCTTTGGCCATCAGACGACTCCCCTTCTACAACTGCCCCCTCTCCTCCGTGTTCTTCACGTCTCCATAGCAACACAATCCTCTCTCTCTTGGCTCACACCATTGGACCCCTTCTATGTCCAGTGTATTTCCTTTCAGCTCCTGGTTTTCTGTGTATGCAGATTCAAGGACAATGCACATATACATACATGCATACATATATATATATATATATATATATATATATATATATATATATATATATATATATATATACACACACATACATACATACAGATATACATATGTGTGTGCATACATATGTGTATATATATATATTTAAATATACACATGCATACATAAACTCATATATGTATGTGTATATATGTGTGTATAGAGGTGTGTGTGTGTATATATATACATGTATGTATATGTATGTATATAAATGTATGTATGTATGTGTGTGTGTAGACATATTGTGTATATGTATATATATATGTACACACATATATACATATACACAATAATTCATAGATACATACACACACACATATATATATATACCCATATAGATGCACATAATATATATGTATATGTATGCACATATATATATATATATACGTATACACACACACACATATATATGTATATATATACACAGATATATGTACACATAATACACTTTTTGTCGCTGTTGCTATTAATGTTTCTGTTGTTATTGTTGTTGTTTTTTGTTGGCCATCAAAGCGATCACTAAACTGGCCAATCAGCTACACCCATCTCTCTCTCTCTCTCTCTCTCTCTCTCTCTCTCTCTCTCTCTCTCTCTCTCTCTCTCTCTCCATCTCTTTGAAAACACTATCCCAACCACTCAGTTTTTTTTCATTATACACTTACATACATACATACATACATACATATATGCACACACACACACACACAACCACATAATTCTGGGTTCAGTTCCACCACGTGCTACCTTGGGCAAGTGTTTTTTACTACAGGCTTGTGAGTGGATTTGATAGATGGAAAATGGAAGAAGCCTCCGTGTGTGTGTGTGTGTGTGTGTATGTGTGTGTACATATAAGGCAGCAAGCTGACAGAATTGTTGGTCCTGACACCAAATTGCTAAGTGCAGTTTGTCCATCTTTACATTCTGAGCTCAAATGGGAGGTGAATTTGCAGCATCTATTTAACCATGTGACATCGTTAGGATATCACAAGCATTCATATTAATGCAAACATGTAAGCATGATTTCTTCCATGTGTGTATAGACACACACATGCATAAATAACGGACAGAGTCAAGACTATTGATAAGTTTGCAAGACGCAACGAAAGTTTTAGGAAAATAAAAATAAGAAATAAGTGGAAATGTTACCGGTGAGTGTTAAATTTGAAGGCACAATAAGAAAATGACTCTCCCCAGACACAACAGAAGATGCTTCAACACACGAAATGACATAAAAAAGTCTTGCGAAACAAATCCAAAAACCGAAATATATATATATAATTATATGTATATATATATATATATATGTATATATATATATATATATATATGTATACACACATATGTATTTATTGTGTGTGTCATCATCATCATCATTTAGCGTCCATTGTCCATGCTGGTATGGGTTGGATGGTTTGACTGGGTTGGCACACTGGAAGGCTGCACCAGGCTCCTCTCTGATTTGGCATGGTTTTCTATAGCTGGATGCCCTTACATGCCAATTTGTACTGTACCAGTATCTGCCACAACTGCGGTTTTGCTCAGCTTGATGGGTCTTCTCAGTCATTGCCTCCATGAGGCCCAACACTTGAAAGGGACTCAGTCACTTTGCCTCCATGCAACCCATGTATATATATTATATATATACAACAAATCCTTTTCAGCACAATCTTCTTTGTTTGCACAAGCCCTTCTTCTAACAAGCACCAGGATTGGGATTTTCTGCTGTCGTGTGGGAGCCTGATTGGTGAAATCAACTGAAATACTTCTCTGATATTGTAATGTCCTAACATATGTGCATGGGCACCACATAAAAAGGAACCCAGTTCACTCTGTAAAGTGGCTGGCATTAGTTAGGAAGGGCATTCAGTCATAGAAACCATACAAAACAGACAGTAGAGCTGCTCTGAAGAGTGCACGGTTACATAATTGGACTGCTATCTAACAACCTATTAAGCCCCAAGTGCAAAACCGACTGGTAAGGATGGCCACAATGGATACATAGTGCTATAATACTGTACACTTCAATCAATATATATATGTATGTATATATATACACACGCTTTCCCAAGGTGCTATGCAGTGGGACTGAACTTGAAGCCATGAGATTACAAAATTAGTTTCTTTCCCACACAGCCATGTCTCTGTCTGTATGATAAATTTATTAAGTTTTCTTTTTTGTATATCACTACCTTAAGAATATAAAGGGTTGCTATTTTTAGTACAGTGCCTATAGAAGAGCTTCAAGTAGATAGTGGAGAACTGTTCCACCCCAGTCCAATATCACAGGACCATATGTTTATTGTGTCTACAGTGAATCTGTTTATGACACAGATGGGGGTTTGCCTTATTGAAATTAGCTTTAAAAAAAAAAAAAGGGGTGGGGTTTTTCTATCAAAGTATTCTGTTTCCCTATTTTTATTCACAACCCATGGGTGATTTATCTGAAACTCATCTTTTCACCCTCCTTCAAAACTTTTTTTCACAACAAATCCAGATACAATTGTAATCTACTCCATTTGTAAAGAATTTTATCTTCAAATATTCATGTTTGTTGCATGCAGCTATGAGGAAACAAAGTTACGGTGTTGGGGTACACTTCTGTTGGACATTAATACAACCTTGAAACGTGTATCTCACAGTGAATTAAGACTGAATTGTGAAGTTGAAATCTTCAATTATAAAAGCCTCTTGAAAAGCACATGATAATTAAAATACATTAAAAGAGACCGACAGAAGTACTAGGCTTGCAAAGAATAAGTCCCGGGGTCCATTTCTTTGACTAAATGGTGGTGCTCCAGCGTGGCCACAATCAAAATGATTGAAACAAGTAAAAGAATATATTGCTAAGGCATTGAGATCCAAATAACCTGGTGTGAAACTGATTATACACCAGAATGACACATTAGTCAAGTAGGGAGCAGTAATAAGAAAAGGAATGACAAAGGAAGGAGCAATCATCCTAGAAAGTTCAGAAGATGATCGTTTATTCCTTTCTCATCTCTTCTCTTCTACATACATATATATATATATATATATATATATATATATATATGTTTGTATGTCTGTGTTTGTCCCCCACACCATCGCTTGACAACCGATGCACACATTTACGTCCCCGTAACTTAGCGATTCGGCAAAAAGAGATCGATAGAATAAGTACTAGGCTTACAAAGAATAAGTCCTGGGGTCGATTTGATTCGACTAAAGGCGGTGCCCCAGCATGGCCGCAGTCAAATGACTGAAACAAGTAAAAGAGTAAAAGAGTAAAAGAATACATGTACACACACACACACACACACACACACACACACACACACATGCACAAACACACATATAGCTACAGACACATGCAAATTTAGGGATTGGAACAGGTACAAATCCCAGTAACATATGTCTCCCAGCTAGCAGAACCTTATTCTCTTGCAAGTTAATTTGAGATATTTTGACAACAATGTAACCTTCATTTAACTAAGGTGTATTCACCCTTATCAGTAGCTAGTGGAGTACCCCTCGTTAGGCTAATTACTATTTCTGAGGTTCTGCTGGTGATTTTATCTCCTCTGTTCCCTAATTTTCGAAAACATTTACAATAAACCACTAATGTTCTTCAAAGTTGCTTTTTATACTTTCTACTATGGACTGCTTGAAGCTTACTCACTTCCTACACCTTGATCCTGAGATCTTGCACTTAAATATATACACATATATATATTTACATATATCAATATCTCTCTATCTATCAATCTAATACAACAGCAAGACTCATCGGCAAGACTCCCATCGGCACCGACTATTTAAGCAGGAGAATTAAGACATTCGCTCTCTTTCTTCTTTCCCATTTCCTCTCACGCTTTTACATAGTGTTGGTGTATTTGTTGATTGTGTGAGGAGGGGTCGACTGTCTTGTGCTTTCTCTCCGCCTTAAGCAGGATCAGCAATGCCAACAGTAAGGAACATGTTCTATTCAGACCTTAGGGGGTCCAAATTGTCCTGTTCGGATGGACAAGTGTTTAAGGAAGAAGAAAGATTTGCTGAAGTGACAGAAGTCACAAAAAAGGAGGTGGACCTGACAAACATGGAGAAATATGAGGAGATGGCACGTAGGATCGGTGGTGATGCTAAGTTGTCCCTACTCCAGAAAGTATTGGAAAATATGGGTAAGAAAACAGTAAATATATAAGGTGTACTCAGTGGAAGAAAGGAAAATTGAAAATGTTGAGGCAGAGGAAGCAGATTTGCAACAATTGTGGTTCAAGAAGGCAGGAAAAGCAAAAGAATATGCTGTAACCACAGTAACCTACATATCTTGGAAGAAGGACTTCCAGGATTAGGGTGGAGAGAATCCCACCAGAAACAGATGTGGCTTGGGTTGTGGCGGCTGTTCTTCTCGGAAGTAAAGAAGAAATAGCCGTCCTGCAGGCCACGAAAACAGAAAATTTTGTATGGAAAGAGCAAACATTGGACCTGATCATATTGGGTATTGGCAGAACCACTGAAAATATGGTGGAAACGGTGACCATTGGAGACGTAGTGTTCAGAGTGGGGGTGGAGGGCAGAACCCCTCGTTGCTTTAAATGTGGCTAAAAAAGGCCTCTGCAGAAGCAAAGAAGTCAGGAAGAAGTTAGAAAGGGGCCGGAGAAGGTGCAACAGGAAGAAAAGAGAAACAAAGAACAGTGGATGGTAGCTGAAGGAAGAGGAAGAAAGGACAGATTGAATTAGAACCCCAAGCCATACACCCCGCCCCACCCCACCTTCTCAGACACCCCCTCCGATACAAAGCAAGAGAAAAAAAACAAATACAAAAAAACACAAGGCTCAACAGGCTCCCCCCCCCTCCCACTGGAAATTGTTTCGCGCGTGTTTGAAAGGCGTAGACCAGGAAGGGATCCAGAAGAGAACAAAATGGAGAACTGCAAGATTTGTGCATGTCGATGGATGGACAAAACACTCAGGTGTCCGAAAGCCAAAAAAACGACGAAATATTGAGATTGAGGAGGGGTTATAAGTGTTGGAAGGTGAAATGTGATTTAAAGACGATATCAGACAATATAAAGTACGACGAACTGACCCAGAGATACTCCACAGCCATTACAAGCCTTCAATTCCATTACAACTTTCTCTCTCTCTCTCTCGAGCTATAGAAAGACGAATACACACGTTATATACCTACAGACATCTATATAAACACACATGTAATAATAAAGTGACACGTTTCCGAAGAAACCTTTCACTAAAAAACACATTTTCGAAGGTGAGGGGCCTTACCTTGTTCGAAAATGTCTGCGATTCAGCAGAAGACATCAGCTGTGAAATGGTTTTGGCTTCTTTTGCAAGAATTTTTCAGCGAATAACTTGTATTTTTCGATTTTCTGGAGATAGAAGGACAGAATAAAGGTGAATTTTGTGGTTTATGCTTTGTCGGGTGTTGAACGAGAGAAATGTTTGAAATTTACCCCTTTTTTTTCCCACACATTCCAATTCACCGCCGTTAATTGGCGAACACACCTGCTATCGCGCACGCGCACGCGAGTCGTGACTAGTCGATCCTACAATAACAATCTATTGCCAATGCATGTATGCACAAAACATGCAGGACGGTTTGTTTTGGGTTTTTTGAACAAAGTAAATAAAACACATTGTAAACAAAACGCAAACACCCTCATACATGTTTTGTGCGTGGCGCACGCGCGCTAGGTAGTCGTAGGATCCACTAGTCACGTCTCGCATGCGCGGATGCGCGCCCTGGATCCAATCTTCTTGAATCGTACCTTGATATTATGTTTTCATTTCAAAATAAAACCAACAAAAATAATCTCCCATAATCTTTACCTCCGCTGATTTTTACATGCCCCGATGACCGATCTAAGAAATTTGGGGAACGATTTACCGTCTGGTGAATGGAACCGAGTATATTCAGATTCCAATAGCTTGCCAAATTGTCAGTCATAAATTTTCTGCAAGAACGTTTTGTCTGATAACATTCTCCAACATCTCTGCACTCCTATCGAGTAGACGTTGAAGAAATCCTTTTTCTGGTTGTGGTGTCATAACATCCAACAACCCAAGTTTTGCGACACAAGTGAGATCGCTGCCAGTGCCCCTGGACTGGCTCTTGTGCGGGTGGCACATAAAAGACACCATTTTGAGCGTGGCCGTTGCCAGTACCGCCTGACTGGCCTTCGTGCGGGTGACACGTAAAAGCACCTAATACACTCTCTGAGTGGTTGGCTTAAGAAAGGGCATCCAGCTGTAGAAACTCTGCCAAATTAGATTGGAGCTTGGTGTTGCCATCCGGTTTCACCAGTCCTCAGTCAAATCGTCCAACCCATGCCAGCATGGAAAGCGGACGTTAAACGATGATGATGATGATGATGATTGAATGTGTGCAAGCAGACGGTTTTTTCATTGGCAATATGTTTTGTTTTCAGATAATCTATAATGTTCTCTGGTGCAAAGTACAATAAAAGTTGCAATCTGGGTGCACTCAATGTAAAATAAATTCGGAAAAATAGCAACAACTGCTTCTTTTTAAAGGGTACAAATATTGGGAAGAAGATGATGATGAGTGTTGCTGATGTGATGTTCACACACACACACACACACACACACACACACACACACGTAGATAAACCTAGACGAAGTCCCAGTTTGGAAGTATGTTTAAAGCTTTTAGAAGACGTATGACGGAGAATTATTCAATATCGTGTTTGCTTCTATAAGAATCGCTTACTTTAAAGCGAAAAAACAAGACCAACGTATACAACAGGTGTGTAGAACCTGCTGTTTCGCTTGTTTTAGCCGTTCATAAGTGATCTATAAGTAAACATTTCATACAACGACCATGACGATGTCACCTTTTCTATCCAAGTATCGACCTTCAAAGGCATCCATCATCACCTTCATTCACTCTATCTCTCGGCCTTTCTCTCTCTCATACGTGCGCGCACCGACACAAAAGCCTAATTTTGCTCTAACATCATGGTTCTATGCAACTGTTGCAATATCACTCTTTATGAAGGAGTTCTTCCGTTTCCATTACATTTTTACTGGAACACGGTATCCTGCCGTTTACCCACATTTGTCTTCCTCGAATCACACCCTACTCTCTTATCTATGTATATATGTATGTATGATCCAATGGAGACCTCTACATAATAGCCAGACCTGGTAGAAATAGCACCCAAATCTCCCTCAAATCGCACCTTACTGTTTTACCTATGTACACATGTATATACTAGCTGGGGCGTACACTGTAATTCCTGGGGAAGCAGGGCTTATCCCTTGGTTCCGTTCTCATAATTGTTTCGCTAATCCAGTAACAACAATACAAAGTATGTAGCCCTTAAAACGGTTTCTGTGCATTTACAGAGAATACTGAAGTGTCTTACACAGGATCTTGTTGTTAGGAATTCCTAATAAGTTATGAATACCCAAATTGTGAAGTCAGTCATGTAATACCATGAAATTAGTTACCCGATAGTAAGAGTTCACATAAAGTAGCGCCGAAAAGGGCTGTAATACGTTCCCAGAGTATATAGAACATAGGGGAAAATACTAATAAGGTATGTATACTAAAATCATGAAGCATGTTACGTAATAACAGGCTAATCAGATATGAGATAATAACAAGTCAAAGTAAATAATTGTGAAAAATGCTTTTGTGTGTTCCCAGAGAATATTACCCTCAGCAGCGCTAATGTTGGTATATTCGTGAATAAGTCACTAACCGAAATAAGGGGATCTCTTGTTTAGGAAAATACTATTTACTCGTTTAAGCGATACCCTACTGATTTTACCCTTTTTACACCTGTTACCTCTTTTTTCTCTTAATATTTTTCTCGTTTTGTTTTTCTTTTTTCTCTCCTACCCTTAACCCCAACAGCTGTAGGATGCAGCCCCACCCACAACAAGGTTACATTACAAGAGTGGATGGACCCTATCGACTGTGACATGGAGGTGCAGACGGTGTGTAGCCAGCTGATAGCCCGACAGACACAACTCCAGTGAGTATCTTTACTTTGTAAAGAGGGAGGGGTTGATCAGAGAAAGACAGGGCAGAGCCCGAGGCCCTTTCCATTGTCACCAAGACAGGTGGCAGTGGAAGAGAAACAGCAAGGTATCAACTGACCCTAATAGCCCTTGCCCAAATATTTGCAATGCCATCTACAACATAGGCCTTTGTTGTGTATGAACATGGTTACAGCATCAGCGGTGGCTCTCCCGGAACAGCTGTCAACACAAAACTATTATAGAACGTTTTATATTTTATTCTTTTTCTTCTTTCAGTCATTTGACTCCACCCAAGCTGGAGCACTGCCTTGGAGAATTTTTAGTTGAATCAAATTGACCTCAACACTTGTTTTTTGTTCTTGTAAACCTGGTATATATATATATATATATATATATATATATATATATATATATATATATATATATATATATATATATATATATATATATTTCGTTTTTGGATACATATATATATTATATGTGTGTGTGTGTATACACACATATTTAATTCACAATATATAACCCCAAATTAAACGTATTCCAAACGAAAAGGACCAACAAAGACAATTAAGGGAGAAACTAACACTTGGAAAACATGAAGACAGAAATAGAACTGCTTAAGCTTAGAGCGCTGAGCAATGAAGAAAAATTGAAGAACATAGATGAGGAAATCTACAACGAATTAAAGAAACATTGAGATGGTCAACGCTTGGAAAGTGTCTTTAAACTGCGGCAAACAACTTGTGAAGCTGAAGAAACAAACTCGCTACAAGGCTGGCAAAGACAAAGCAATTTGTTTATTAACTACGAAACACAGTTCATCGTAGAATAGGCATCGGATAAGCCCTTGCTGAAGGAAAATAAAGCAAAAACATACACAGAAATGAACCCAGGCTTATCGAACACAAACCAGAGACGGACAAGGGGAGGCAACTCCACCGACATTACATCCCCCAAATAACTTAAACAATCAGAAAATCTGGACGGAATCTTCATGGCATTCAAGTAATCCTGTGGAGCTCCTAGAAAAGCTCCTTAATGCATCGTTCTACAAAACACATAGAATATATAGGAGAAGAGAAAACAACAAGGAGTGTATATTTATTTCTCAGTCTATAGAATAATATAAATTATTTACATGCTTTTAAGTTAGAAAATAATTTGTCAAGATATTGGAATTTTGTTATTAAATAAAATTTCATCAAACTGTTTCTGTCATTTATGACTTTGTGTGTGTGTGTGTGTGTGTGTGTGTGTAGAAAGGTTTATGTTCTTTGTTTTTTTTTGGTTTTTGGCACGTAATTCATTGTTTTTTATTTTCTATATTAATTTTATTTTCTATATTAATTATGTGTCCATATTGTAGAAAGAACTTTTTCCTATCTCCTCCAGTGGTGAAATGATTAAAGAACACTATTTATGGAAGATAGAGCTTTCTTGCACAGCTAAAAAGACCCAAGATTAGTTGGAAGAGAATGGCCTTAAAAATCTTCCATGGCTAAGCCAGTTACCAGATATGAACCCTACTGAACACCTCTGAGGCATGATGGACAAGACACTTCCTAAAAATAAAAAGAAAGCATCTCTAAAGCCAGATCTTTTGATATTACTGCATGAAACTTGGCAAGAAAATCCTTAAGAAAATATTCATGTAGCCTAGTCACCTGTATTGTTAAAGCTGTTAGATCAGGTCATGAAAGTTACGGAGAGGGTCATAGACCAACTAATTAGGGAGCGAATCAATTTAGATGAGATACAGTTTGGTTCCGTGCCAGGTAATAGCACCAGTGATGCCATATTTCTCGTAAGACAGCTGCAGGAGAAATACCTAACCAAGGATAAACCTCTGTACCTGGCTTTCGTTGACATGGTGAAAGCCTTTGACAGGGTCCCCCGATCCCTTATCTGGTGGTCAATGAGGAAACTTGGGATAGAAGAATGGTTAGTGAGAGCTGTGCGAGCCATGTACAGAGATGCTGCCAGTAAGGTGAGGTTGGAAATGAGTACAGCAATGAATTCAGGGTAGAGATAGGGGTCCACCAAGGTTCCGTCCTCAGCCCCCTCCTATTTACCATAGTCCTCCAGGCGATCACAGAGGAATTCAAGACAGGTTGCCCCTGGGAGTTCCTCTATGCTGATGACCTTGCACTAATTGCGGAGTCACTATCAGAACTAGAGGAGAAGTTTCAGGTGTGGAAGCAAGGACTAGAATCGAAGGGCTTTAGAGTCAACCTAGCTAAAACCAAAACCCTAATAAGTAGGAAGGTAGAGAAAACAAAAACCCCTTCAGGTAGATGGCCCTGCTCAGTATGTAGAAAAGGAGTAGGTAGTAACTCTATAAGATGTACCCGGTGCAAGCTATGGACACATAAGAGGTGCAGCAATATCAAAGGCAGGTTAACTAGCAAGTTAGTTTTTGTATGTGGCAGATGTTCAGGTGCAATAAACACTGTAAACAAACAGGAAACAACTTCTATCTCATTCCAGGGTGAAAAACTAGAGGTAGTCGATAGCTTCTGCTATCTGGGTGACCAAGTTAGTAGTAGGAATGGGTGCGCTGAAAGTGTAGCTGCTAGAATAAGAATTGCCTGGGCAAAGTTTAGAGAGCCCTTACCTCTGCTGGCGACAAAGGGACTCTCACTCAGAGTAAAAGGCACACTGTATGACGCATGTGTACGAACAACCATGCTACATGGCAGTGAAACATGGGCTGAGGACATGCGTAAGCTCACAAGGAATGAAGCCAGTATGCTCCGTTGGATGTGTAATGTCAGTGTGCATACCCGTCAGAGTGTAAGTATTTTGAGAGAGAAGCTGAACATAAGAAGCATCAGTTGTGGTGTGCAAGAGAGACGATTGCGCTGGTATGGACATGTGGTGAGGATGGATGAGGATAGCTGTGTGAAAAGGTTCCACACCCTAACAGTTGAGGGAATCCGTGTTAGAGGAAGACCTAGGCTGAGGTGGTGAGGCAAGACCTTCGAACATTGGGCCTCAGCGAGGCGATGACTACTGACCGAGACCTTTGGAAATGTGCTGTGCATGAGAAGACCCGGCAAGCCAAGTGAGATCGCTGCCAGTGCCCCTGGTTTGGCTCTTGTGCAGGTGGCACGTAAGATGCAACATTTTGAGCGTAGCCGTTGCCAGTACCGCCTGATTGGCCATCATAGGATTTTCGGGCGAGATCGTTGCCAGGGTCCCTTGAATGGCTCTTGTGCAGGTGGCACGTAAGATGCACCATTTTGAGCGTGGCCGTTGCCAGTACCGCCTGACTGGCCTTCATGCAGGTTACATGTAAAAGCACCCACTACGCTCTCTGAGTGGTTGGCGTTAGGAAGGGTATCCAGCTGTAGAAACTTTGCCAAATTAGATTGGAGCCTGGTGTTGCCATCCGGTTTTACCAGTCCTCAGTCAAATCGTCCAACCCATGCTAGCATGGAAAGCGGATGTTAAACGATGATGATGATGATGATGTATGAGCCAATGAATGAGGCCTCTACATGGTAGCTAGACCTTCTAGAAATAGCAGCCAAATCTCCCTCAAATCATACCCTACTCTCTTATCTATGTATACATGTATGAGCCAATGAGGGGGGCCTCAACATGGTAGCTGGACCTGCTAGAAATAGCAGCCAAATCTCCCTCAAATCATACCCTACTCTCTTATCTATGTATATATGTATGAGCCAATGAGGGAGACCTCTACATGGTAGCTAGACCTGCTAGAAATAGCAACCAAATCTCCTTCAAATCACGCCTTACTCTCTTATATATGTATATATGTATGTATTGGGATTGTACCAATCTGCCAGAAGGGAAGCTAGGCGACAGGTTTATTTAGCCAGAGGGGAAGCAGATAAGAAAAGATTTGCCAATGTTCTGCGCCGTGAGGACCAAAGACTCGAGGTATTTCGTGTTGCAAGACAGTGTAGGAGAGAAAATAGTGATGTCGTAGGAGAGAAATGTGTTCGCATGGATGATGGTACGCTTGCACTAAATGAGGCTGCAAAGAAAGAGGTCTGGAGATGCCACTACGATAGATTGCTTAATAAAGAGAATGAATGGGAGGAAGAGAGCCTGCCGTATGTCGACCCAACAGAGGGACCAGCTATCCGAGTTGATAGTACCAGGGTAGATAAAGCAATTAAGAGTATGAAGACGGGGAAAGCCCCAGGCCCATCACGAATCACTGCAGAGATGCTCAAAATATCTGGCAGTGTTGGCTACAGCCTAGTCACCCGTATTACGAACCAGGTGTTACACGAAGGAGTCATACCCAATGACTGGTGTAGCAGCACCATAGTCAACTGCTACAAAGTTAAAGGTGACGCTTTAGATACAAATAACTACAGAGGCATCAAGCTGTTAGATCAGGTTATGAAAGTTACGGAGAGGGTCATAGCCCAACTAATTAGGGAGCGAATCAATTTAGATGAGATGCAGTTTGGGTTTGTGCCAGTTAAAAGCACCACTGATGCCATATTTCTAGTAAGACAGCTGCAGGAGAAATACCTAACCAAGGATAAACCTCTGTACCTGGCTTCCGTTGACATGGAGAAAGCCTTTGACAGGGTCCCCTGATCCTTTATCTGGTGGTCAATGAGGAAACTTGGGATAGAAGAATGGTTAGTGAGAGCTGTGCGAGCCATGTACAGAGATGCTGCCAGTAAGGTGAGGGTTGGAAATGAGTACAGTAATGAATTCCAGGTAGAGGTAGGGGTCCACCAAGGTTCCGTACTCAGCCCCCTCCTATTTATCATAGTCCTCCAGGCGATCACAGAGGAATTCAAGACAGGTTGCCCCTGGGAGTTCCTCTATGCTGATGACCTTGCACTAATTGTGGAGTCACAATCAGAACTAGAGAAGTTTCAGGTGTGGAAGCAAGGACTAGAATCGATGGGCTTTAGAGTCAACCTAGCTAAAACCAAAATCCTAATAAGTAGGAAGGTAGAGAAAACACAAACCCCTTCAGGTAGATGGCCCTGGTCAGTATGTAGAAAAGGAGTAGGTATTAACTCTATAAGATGTACCCGGTGCAAGCTATGGACACATAGGTGGTGCAGAAATATCAAAGGCAGGTTAACTAGCAAGTTAGTTTTTGTATGTGGCAGATGTTCAGGTGCAATAAACACTGTAAACAAACAGGAAACAACTTCTATCTCATTCCAGGGTGAAAAACTAGAGGTAGTCGATAGCTTCCGCTATCTGGGTGACCAAGTTAGTAGTTTTGGGTGGGTGCGCTGAAAGTGTAGCTGCTAGAATAAGAATAGCCTGGGCAAAGTTTAGAGAGCCCTTACCTCTGCTGGCGACAAAGGGACTCTCACTCAGAGTAAAAGGCACACTGTATGAAGCATGTGTACGAACAACCATGCTACATGGCAGTGAAACATGGGCTGTGACTGCTGAGGACATGCGTAAGCTCACAAGGAATGAAGCCCGTATGCTCCGTTGGATGTGTAATGTCAGTGTGCATACCCATCAGAGTGTAAGTATTTTGAGAGAAAAGCTGAACATAAGAAGCATCAGTTGTGGTGTGCAAGAGAGACGATTGCGCTGGTATGGACATGTGGTGAGGATGGATGAGGATAGCTGCATGAAAAGGTTCCACACCCTAACAGATGAGGGAATCCGTGGAAGAGGAAGACCTGGGCTGAGGTGGTGAGGCAAGACCTTCGAACATTGGGCCTCAGCGAGGCGATGTCTACTGACCGAGACCTTTGGAAATGTGCTGTGCGTGAGAAGACCCGGCAAGCCAAGTAAGATCGTTGCCAGTGCCCCTGGTTTGGCTCTTGTGCAGGTGGCACATAAGATGCACCATTTTAAGCGTGGCCGTTGCCAGTACCGCCTGACTGGCCTTCATGCGGGTTACACGTAAAATCACGCACTACACTCTCTGAGTGGTTGGCGTTAGGAAGGGCATGCAGCTGTAGAAACTTTGCCAAATTAGATTGGAGCCTGGTGTTGCCATCCGGTTTTACCAGTCCTCAGTCAAATAGTCCAACCCATGC
>NW_028315329.1:12500-17500 GCF_046866305.1 Octopus bimaculoides | reverse complement strand
TATTGTTTAGATTAGTGAAGAACTCCCGGTATTCTTATGGCAGGGTCCAAGGTTATCGTTCATCACAATTCTGTATTGTAAATCTGCAGATGGTCTCCAGACAAACTGGAGACCATCCAGACAAGTTAGAAACAGTGGTCATTACATATTTTACCTTTATTGGAGCAAATTTGGAAACAGCTGTAAGCCAATGCTGCGCCAGTAAAAGGGAAATATGTAATGACCATTCATTTTAAACTTGTTTCTGATATCTACAATAGCTGGCCCTGCGCCATCCAAAATGACGGCTAATTCTAGTCATTTATATATCTTCTATATAATAAGCATGAAGTTGTGTGTCTGTGTGTGAAGCCTTTTGAAAAGTGTATAGAAATCCACATATATATGTGTGTGTGTGTGTGTGTGTGTGTGTGTGTGTGTGTGTGTAATATGCATACATGTGTATATGTGAGTGTGTATGTTTGTATATAAGCATGCATCTATTGATGTTTATGTGTGTGTGTGAACATACATACATGGATAAGCAATCAAAAAGGGGGGAGGGGAATGGGGGAGGGATGAACCTGTGCACCCTGTTAGTGATATCAGTTGCATTCTTCAGGGTGGGCAAGGATCTTGAATTCAGGGTGGCTAAATGAAGCATGGCAAAAACTTATCTCAGAAATTACTTCATTACATTATCTTCTGCTCCACCACGACCATCACCACCACCAACACAACCATTGCTACAAACCGGCCCCCATCACCAACACTACCACCTACACAAGGCAAGGAAGAAGGCTTTTGAATGGTAGCTTGACCTGCTAAAAATAGCAGCCTAATCTCCCTCAAATCATTCCCTTCCTCAAGCATTTCCAGAGATTTCAACACTGCATTCATCTTGTTGCAGTTGAATTGTTTTAATATTATGTATGTATGTATATATACATACACACACACACATATATTATATATATGTATATTTATTAGTGATTATTGAAAGTGCTTCTGGTCGCCGTGGTGGTGGTGGCGGCGGCGGTGGTGGTGGTGGTGGTGGTGGCGGCGGTGGTGGTGGTGGCGGTGGTGGTGTTGGCGTTTCTCTTCTTTGACGTCCGAAGACTTTGCGACGATGTCGCTGTTGTTGCTGGTGGCAACGGTGTCAGGGTTCACGCGTACACCTGCACCTGTTCGTGTGACGCCTCTCCCCGCCTTCCCTCCTTCGTGAAGCCGTGGTGAAGGGAGGGTAAGGAAATGAACCTCGCCAAGAGACGTAGCTATGGAGACCAGCGTTCGTTCTGAGATCGTCTGCGAATGGCTTCGAGACGACCCAAAAAATGGCGAAGAAAAGCCGAAAGTAATATTAGATAATATCGGTAAATTCGCCACAAAGGGCAGGTTTCCTGTGCAAACAAATTCCACAGCCAAATGCATCAGTTGTTGAACAACTTCTACATAGAAAAATATAATCCCCAAAACAACTTTTTAAGGCAATAAAAGGGTTTAAAACTATGAATGTTTGAAGCTGAACTCAAAAACAAATAAAAAAAATTTTGTGTCAAAAAACTGGGAACGAATTGGAAAGAATAGGAACAAACTGCACGCGCTGGCGAACGGGAGTGGGGGTGGTGGTGGTGGTGGGGTTTGAACATTCAGATCCGGGACGTTCCGAGCTCTCTCCGTAGGAATCGGAAAAGGAAAATGCGCGCAGGCGCACATATACAAATCTGTGTGTGTCTTTGTATCTGTGTTTGCCCCCCCCCCCACATCACTTGACAACGGATGTTGACGTGTTGAGGTCCCTATAACTTAGCAATCTATCTATCTGTCTGTCTGTCCACCTATCTGTCTGTCTGTTCACCTATCTATCTTTCTATCTACCTATTTACCTGTCTGTCTGTCTATCTAAAAATAGATGTTCCTACTTCGTCAGTTCAAACCCATCACCAGCCACAATCGCTGCACCTCAACAATGTCTGCTGTGTGTGTGTGTTGGGGGTTGCCATGCACAGCGAACGGCAACAGTCTTTTTTTTATTATTAGAAACAATAAAAGACTTAAGAAATGCCTTGATGTTCAGAGATCAAATCCTGCCGAGGTCAACATTACCTTTTAACATTTTGAGGGTCACCAAAATAATATACCAGACTGCTAGGAAGTGGTGGAACAGGGTTGATTTAAACAACTAACTCCAATTTTATGTATCTGGCCCTGTGCCTAACTTAGACATATATGTGTGTGGGTATGTGTGTAAATAAATGTATATATGTGCATGTGTATATATATATATGCCTTTATATATTTAATCCTTTATATTGAACACTCATTATTTCATATATTCAAGAAGTCATATCCCATATATTCAATAAGGCATTCAATACTTCATTTCATTGTACCATCTATTTTTATATTATATATTATATATTCCATATTCTATATCCCACATTAATTTTACAAGAATATAAATAAAACAAAAAACAGACAGAGTTGGAACTCTTTTAAATAAAATAATATATTCCTCTATACACGATCATACAAAATCCTTTTTTTGTATTTATTCTTACTCACATATATATATATATATGTCCATATACATATATGTATATGTGTGTGAGTGTATATATATATATATATACATACATATGCATATATCTTTGTGTGTGTGTGTGTGTGTGTGTATATTTGTGTATATGTATGTCTGCATCTCTATATATGTGTATGTGTTGGTGTGTATGTATAATTATCCCCATCATCATGATTTAATGCCCACTTTTCATGCTGGCATCGGTTGGACGGTTTGACTGAGGACTGGTGAACCAGATGGCTACACCAGGCTCCAATCTGATCTGGCATGGTTTCTACAGCTGGATGCCTTTCCTAATGCCAACCACTCCGAGAGTGTAGTTGGTGCTTTTATGTACCACCGGCACAGGTACCAGTCAGATGGCACTGGCATTGGCCCCACGCAAATGGTGCTTTGTAAGTGCCACTGGCATGAGTGCCAGTCAGGCGGCACTGGTATCGACCCCTCTCTAATGGTGCTTATTACATTTCACTGGCACAGGTGCTAATCAGGCATTACTAGCATTAGCCATGTTCAAACGGTGCTTTTTCTTTGTTACATGTACTCCCATATTTGTCTGAGAGTTGGGTCTTTTGGGTGCTTGGATAAGATGCGGATGTCCAGTTGACTCAAGTTGCCTCCATGCTGGTCTTTGGCAGCATGGTCATAAAAACCACCTTGAAGAACCACATAGTAAAGTTCAACAAAAAACTATACATGCAAGTTCAAGGTGCAGCCATCGGAGTTGGTGTAACTGGAGATGTGGCCGGCCTCTTCATGACCTGGTGGGACAGAAAACTTAAACATATGTTAGCAGAACGGTCCACAACTCTTCTACTTTACAGCAGATATGTAGATGACATTAATATCATAGTTAGGACCAACTCTAGTGACGGTCGTGTAGAAACAGAAAGGAACGTAATGGAGAGCATCCAGCAAATACCTAACTCCATCCACCAAAGTATCAAGGTAACTGTAGATTACCCAACTAAACACCCCAACAATAGGCTCCCTGTACTTCATATTGAACTTTGGTTAGAGACTGAGAACAATAGAGTGCAGCTCCTCCACTCATATTATATGAAACCCATAGCTTCAAAACATGTTGTTCACAAGAACTAAGTTTTGTCACACAGCATGAAAATTAACATACTGATAGCAGACTTAGTTAGGATAATGAACAACATCTCCACACTATGTGAACCCTATGAAACGAAAACACATATAGAGTTCTCTGGATATGATCAGAAAGATAGGGTTCGAGTATACAGGGGAGCTAGAAAGAGGTTAGATGAGATTATAAGTAATGATACCAGTGGTACCTGCTCTAGATATAGAAACAAAGAATGGAATAGAATACAAAGAATTTGTGACAAAGCCAACAGGGCGAACACGTGGTATAAAACCGACAGATATCAAGGAGTGATGTTTGTAGAGGCCACAGCCCATGGAGAACTAGCGCGTAGGTTTAGAAAAGCTCTTGAGGAGTCCAAACACAACATTAAGATTGTTGAAAAGCCAGGGAACTCCATCAGGTCACAACTATGTAGGACGTACCCCTTTGAGAATACCATATGTACCAATGATAACTGCATGGTATGTAGGATTAGCCCTGGCATTAACTGCAGAAATAGAAATGTAGTTTACAGCATAAAATGCATGGAAGGTGCTTGTAAAGGCCTGAATATGACATACATATGGGAAACATCTAGGAGCATTGCAGAACAACTAAACAAACATATGAGACAATATGACGACAAGAAACAGTCGTCCATTCTCTACCAACATGCCAAAGACCAGCATGGAAGCAACTTGGGTCAACTGGACATCCGCATCTTATCCAAGCACCCAAAAGACCCAACTCTCAGACAAATACGGGAGTACGTCCTTATAAATGAAACTTCCCCAATACTAAATCGGAAATATACATAGATATCATACCCCCATACCCACATTTTACACAGGTAAAGTAGAACAGTTGATGGGCTTTTATGCAGATAGATGTATGTCTGTGTGTGTGTGGGGGGGGGGGGCGGTATAAAGGTTTATACATGGAGAGAAGACAATATGACAGGACTTCTTACATGCTAAAAAGGGCAGTTAAACCCAAACCACGATAAAAGGAGTTCTTAAGGCATGCTGCTAATTGGCACTAGAGTGAAAAAAAGTTAGTTAACCCATATCCGCTCACAAAGCCTTAACCAGCTTAGGGTTATATAGAGTGCAGTTGCCAAAGTTAGTAATGCAGTGGGACTGAACATGAAACCATGCTTCTTACCACACAGCCATTGTTGTGATTTCAGTAACTTATACATCACAGAAACAAGGCAACTGGTCTTATGGGGCCGAGGGCTAAAGAAACATATTTTAAAAACGTTTGGGTTATGTGAGTGGCCAGGGAGTGGCTCAGCAATTGTCCCTGTTTTGCAAATATGGAACAAGGGTGCAGGTTACTGGAAGT
>NW_028315329.1:0-5000 GCF_046866305.1 Octopus bimaculoides | reverse complement strand
CGGGCTTCTTTCAGTTTCCGTCTACCAAATCGACTCACAAGGCTTTGGTCGGCCCGAGGCTATAGTTGAAGTCACTTGCCCAAGGTACTATGCAGTGGGACTGAACCCAGAACCATATGGTTGGTAAGCAAGCTACTTACCACACAGCCACCCCTTCGCCTATTCACATAGCCACCCCGGCACCATATATATGTTTCTTTATGTTTCTTTATATTTTTAAGTTTATTTTCATTATTATTCTAATTCTTCATTCTTTTGGGTTTTATATACTTCTAATTACCATTTACAGACATTTACATATATACACACATCCTTTTATCTTCTAGACAAGTGGTATAAACAGATAGAATAAAAAATCTCTCTACTTAAATTGTAATTATCCCATGGATGACCAGTAACTCCAGGGATATCATATTTCAAGTTTAATGGAGCCTGACACTATCTGTCAGACACACCTCATGTATGTCTGTCTATTCATACATACATACATACATATCTACATACATACCCACACACTCATTTTTTCATACATACATGCATTCATACATATATATATATATATATATATATATATATATATATATATATATGCGAGTAAAAATAAATACAAAAAAAGGTGGATTTTTTTGTATGATTGTGTATAGAGGAATATATTATTTTGCTTAAAAGAGTTCCAACACTGTCTGTTTTTTATGTTTTATTTATATTCCTGCAGAACTAATGTGGGGTATAGAATATGGAATATACAATATATAATATAATATACAATATATAATATAAAATAAAATAAAATAAAAATGGATGGCACCATGAAATAAAGTATTGAATGTAGATGAAATATTGAGTGTTCAATATAAAGGATCAAATATATAAATATATATATAAATATAAATATATATATATAAAGGCGACTCGAGTTTCAGGGCTATTTCCCTTCGTCATGGCCGGTATGACAGTCTTTAACAGACTGTAATAAGTTGGCTGGTTTTCTGTCTTTTATACCAATTCCTTTGGATGGCAGCAGTAGGTGTCTGGCTATTTTTAGAATTGATGTTAAATCTATTTTTAGACATGATGATATTTTAATTTATTGTTTTGTGTGGGTTGTAGGGATAAGATTTTTAAACCGCAGTAGGTGTTTGGCTGTTCTTAGAAATGATGCCAAATCTATTTATAGAAATGATGATATCTGAGAGATTTTTTGTGTTTTGGTTACAGGGATAAGATTTTTAAACCCCAAGTAAGATGGATTTAATCATTGTTTGTTAAGAGTGGGTTTGAATTTCTTAATAAAGTCCTTTTCTTTGCATTTTCTTTCAATTTCATTCCGGTTGTAAAGTTTATGGAATGGAAATATAATAAAAGTTTGATGACCACATGTTGCTAGATGGTTACTCAGTGGTATTTGGCGGACTTCTGGGTTTTTAATCTGTTGTCGATGTACCCGTGAGCGTTCCGATAGTGCATTACCTGTCTGGCCAACGTACAATTCTTCACAATTAGGGCATTTGATGCAGTAGATTAGATTTCTACTTTTGCAGTTCATGTTCGCATTGGTGAATATTTTCCCTGTTTTTGTGTTCATATATGGGCCGGTATGGATTGATCGGCATGTGCCGCATCGGCTATCATTGCATTTGGATACAGTGAATGTTTGATTTTTGTTGCTGAGGTCAAACCTTGCCTTTGTTAATAGTTTTTTCAAGTTTTTAGGTTGTCTCTTACTGAGAGTTATATTTTGATCTGTAATGATATTTCTCAATTCCTTACTTTGTGCAAGGATCGGTAAGTTCGCTTTGGCGATATTAAAGATGTTCTGGTGGCATGGATTTTGTGTCACTATAAATGGAATGATCTTTTCTTGTTTGTCTTTTCTTTGCGGTGTCCTCAGTTGTTGTATGGGTATTTTCGAAGCCCGCTGAATACCATTTTCTATGAGTCGTGATGGGTATTTTTGCTTCACCAGAAATTCTTTCAGTTCCATCAGGCGTTTATTTCTGGTCTCTATATCCTCTACAATAGTACATATTCTCCTGGCTAGGCAGTATGGTATGTTGCGTTTTGTATGGGGTGGATGGCACAATTTAAAGTTCAAGTATTGGTGTGTGTCTGTGTGTTTGTAATATATATCTGTGGTAATGGCGGTGTTCTTTTTAATTACCATTATATCTAGAAATGGTAATTTGCTACTGTTCATCTCCTTTGTGAATTGGATGGATGGGTGTAGGTTGTTCAGGAGGGTGTTAAATTCCTCCACAATGCTTTGAGGTTTGGTCCAGATTATGAAGCAATCGTCCAGGTATCTCTTCCATGCTTTTTCTATAAGCTTCCTAAATTCGGTGTTATATCTCTCCTCTATTTCCTGGTAGAGTTTTTGTTCCAAGTAACCCATCACCGAATTCGCATAAACGGGGGCAAACCTCGTCCCCATAGCCGTGCCTTTAATTTGGATATAGTTCTTACCATTGAAGAAGAACGTATTATTTTCCAGGATAAGTCTCACTGATTCTAGTATAAATGTCACCGTGTACCTGTTGGGAATTGCTTCTCTGTGTTTGTTTACCCAGTATTCAACCGCCTTTATTCCTAAATCATGTGGGATATTTGTGTATAGGCTTACTACATCGAAGCTCAGTAGGATTGAATTTGTTTCAGTGGTTTTGGGAAGATGGGATAAAAAGTCGATGTCATCCCGAATGAAACTGGGTATGTATGTACAAAGTGGCTTCAAAAGAATGTCGATGAAATTGCTTAGACGGTGAGTAGGGCATACTGGGCCAGCTATAATTGGTCTAAGTTTTAAATCTTTTGGATGTAGCACTTTTATGTATTCACTTCCTTGTTCCTTTACTCCCTGTTGAATATCTTCTGACTTGTGTATTTTGGGTAAGCCGTAAAAGTTACTGGGTTTTGGTTCGAAGTTGGTGATGTAGTCTCTTTCATTGTCAGTGAGTGAGTTGTAGTGTTTAGAAACTAAGTGGTTGATCTTCTTCATGATGTGGTGGTCTATGTTCGAGGGTATTTCACAATAGAAGGTTGTGTCATTTAATTGTTCCTCAACTAAATCCTTGTAGTATTCCACATCCATGATGACGATTGCACCCCCTTTATCTGCTTGTTTAATTATTATTGTTTCATCGTTTTGTATCCGTTTAAGTGCAGATATCTCTGATTTGTTAATGTTCGGCCTAATTTTGGTATTTTGTTTTAGGGGGAAGTTTGATAGGGTGTCAATATATTGGTCCAGGTAGATATTTCTGCCTTTTGGTGGGGTGAAATTTGATTTATTCCTCACTAAAGAATCTTCGGTTTCATTATTATTTTTATTATTAATATTGGTGGTGAAGAATTCGACAAGTCGTAATTTGCGACAGAATTTCTGGATATCTTCCTTTAGTTCATGGTGGTTGACTGTTGGTGTAGGTGTAAATTTCAGGCCTTTTAACAGAAGTTGGGTTTCATCATTGTCAAGATCTCTTCTGGAAAGATTAATTATCTTAGGGTCTATGTGTCCAATTGTTTTGGGTATGTTACTTCTTGGAGTGTTTCTTTCTCCGGTGTTTGTTGTCCTGACATTAAAAAATGAATTTTTTTCTGTTTATGGTTACTATTTTTGTTGGGGTTGATTTGAAGTTTGTGTTTTCGTTGTGTTATTTTACCTGGTGTTGTTATGTTTGCCTTCCTATTTTCAGAATTAAATATCTTCTTTTTCAATTTGTAAGTATTGGTTTTAGTGATCTGAGAGGATGGTTTGGTATTGTTTCTGGTTCTAGGCCGGTTTTTTCCCCCGTTTTTTGTAGGTAATCTTTGTTGAGGTTTTGAAAATGATCTGGTGTTCCTACGTCTAAAGGTCTGATCAGAGAAATATTTATTTTGTTCATGTTTTTTGTTTATAATGTGTAGATTAGGGTGTTTGCGTACAAAAGGGGAAGAGTTCTTACCGTAGTTCCTCTTTGATTCCTCTTTGATTCCTGGTATATATATATATATATATACATATATACATATGTACATACATACACATATATATATATACATACATATGTATATATCAAACAATAAGCAACACGGATTTCAAAAGTGATTGCAGTACGCACGTTTCATGCTACTTCAATTTATTTAAGTAATGTGAGCATTACCTTAAATGCAATATGAAGAGCAATCTTCAGCTGCACGAAAATGCAGAAAAAAGACATATTATAAATGTGGTAACATATTAAATCCAAGTGGGAGAGAGCATACATAAAATCCAAATGTGAGGAAGAATATATAAGTCCATCTTGACATAGCGGAGTCTATCAGGCTAGTAATTGATTCTAGACAAAAGTTTTAACTGTCTCAGAATTCTATTGTTTCTTATCTAGTGGCCATAGCAAAGGGACAATTACTTCTAAAGAGAGGGAAGGTGTAAGCAGTATGCATGGACAAGGCTATAAAAGTATTAGAATCTAGAGGTTTCACTGGTCATAGTAGTATCAGGTCATTTTATGACTATCAAAATGTTGAGGAATTAATGTTGAGGAATTATAGCCCTAGGTATATGGGTCAAATAGGTTTTTTACTTTTAGTCTGAATAGAGTAACAGTATAGTGGTACAGACAACAACAGAACTCTAACTAATGTTTACACAATAAGAGGTATGTTAATAAAATAAATAAAATGAGATGTAATTATCTTCCACAAAAATCATGAAATAATGTCAATAAAAGTCCTATTTTTTAAAAAATTTAAAAGTGTGAGTAGAGCAATGCACACATGATACCCTAAGGTCTAATCTATTATTGATTAGATTAGGATTGTTCCTAAGTTTAAAAATTTCATATATTTCCATAGAACACAATTCACATCCATATCTATTATTTCTATAAGGTTGAGCTTTTCTTATAATTTCCCATTTAAGGCTAAAATTAATACCATTATCTTTTAACTCCCAAATTTTACTTGCCAAAGTCGTACTATTTGCCTTATGTCTAAGTCTAAACGAAGATTTATGGTTATAT
>NW_028315326.1:187500-191000 GCF_046866305.1 Octopus bimaculoides | reverse complement strand
GAGAGGGTCATAGCCCAACTAATTAGGGAGCGAATCAATTTAGATGAGATGCAGTTTGGGTTCGTGCCAGGTAAAAGCACTACTGATGCCTTATTTCTAGTGAGACAGTTGCAGGAGAAATACCTAGCTAAGGATAAACCTCTGTACCTGGCTTTCGTTGACATGGAGAAAGCCTTTGACAGGGTCCCCCGATCCCTTATCTGGTGGTCCATGAGGAAACTTGGGATAGAAGAATGGTTAGTGAGAGCTGTGCGAGCCATGTACAGTGATGCTGCCAGTAAGGTGAGGGTTGGAAATGAGTACAGCAATGAATTCCGGGTAGAGGTAGGGGTCCACCAAGGTTCCGTCCTCAGCCCCCTCCTATTTATCATAGTCCTCCAGGCGATCACAGAAGAATTCAAGACAGGTTGCCCCTGGGAGCTCCTCTATGCTGATGACCTTGCATTAATTGCGCAGTCACTATCAGAACTAGAAGAGAAGTTTCAGGTGTGGAAGCAAGGTCTAGAATTGAAGGGCCTTAGAGTCAACCTAGCTAAAACCAAAATCCTAATAAGTAGGAAGGTAGATAAAACACAAACCCCTTCAGGTAGATGGCCCTGCTCAGTATGTAGAAAAGGAGTAGGTATTAACTCTATAAGATGTACCCGGTGCAAGCTATGGACACATAAGAGGTGCAGCAACATCAAAGGCAGGTTAACTAGCAAGTTAGTTTTTGTTTGTGGCAGATGTTCAGGTGCAATAAAGACTGCAAACAAACAGGAAACAACTTCTATCTCATTCCAGGGTGAAAAACTAGAGGTAGTCGATAGCTTCCGCTATCTGGGCGACCAAGTTAGTAGTGGGGGTGGGTGCGCTGAAAGTGTAGCTGCTAGAATAAGAATAGCCTGGGCAAAGTTCAGAGAGCTCTTACCCCTGCTGGCGACAAAGGGACTCTCACTCAGAGTAAAAGGCAGACTGTATGACGCATGCGTACGAACAACCATGCTACATGGCAGTGAAACATGGGCTGTAACTGCTGAGGACATACGTAAGCTCGCAAGGAATGAAGCCAGTATGCTCTGTTGGATGTGTAATGTCAATGTGAATACCCGTCAGAGTGTAAGTATCTTGAGAGAAAAGCTGAACATTAGAAGCATCAGTTGTGGCGTGCAAGAGAGACGATTGCGCTGGTATGGACATGTGGTGAGAATGGAGGAGGATAGCTGCGTGAAAAAGTGCCACACCCTAACAGTTGAGGGAACCCGTGGAAGAGGTAGGCCCAGGAAGACCTGGGCTGAGGTGGTGAGGCAAGACCTTCGTACATTGGGCCTCACCGAGGCGATGACTACGGACCGAGACCTTTGGAAATGGGCTGTGCGTGAGAAGACCCGGCAAGCCAAGTAAGATCGTTGCCAGTGCCCCTGGACTGGTTCTTGTGCGGGTGGCACATGAGATGCACCATTTTGAGCGTGGCCGTTGCCAGTACCGCCTGACTGGCTCCTGTAGGATTTTCGAGCGAGATCGTTGCCAGTGCCCCTGGACTGGCTTGTGCGGGTGGCACATAAAAGACACCATTTCGAGCGTGGCCGTTTTCGTGCGGGTGACACGTAAAAGCACCCACTACACTCTCTGAGTGGTTGGCGTTAGGAAGGGCATCCAGCTGTAGAAACTCTGCCAAATCGGACTGGAGCCTGGTGTTGCCATCCGGTTTCACCAGTCTTCAGTCAAATCGTCCAACCCATGCTAGCATGGAAAGCGGACGTTAAACGATGATGATGATGATATATATATATATAATCCAAGAAAGTTAGGGGTTGTGAATCCAGCCCACTAAGGGATAGTATCTATCCAATATACTGCCAGAGGGATACCCAATTACTATTACACTAGTGTTTTTACTGAGTGTAATAAATGGGTGCGGGCAAAAGGAAATTTATGTTTCATCAAGGCGGCATAATTTCATGCATACATTGTATTATGACATAATAAAATGTCTGCAAGCTGATGAGTACCACATATTCCCCTCCATTTTCTTATTGCTATATACATACATACATACATACATACATACATATATATATATATATATATATATATATATATATATATATATATATATATATATATATATATATTATTTTGCTTAAAAGAGTTCCAACACTGTCTGTTTTTTATGTTTTATTTATATTCCTGCAGAACTAATGTGGGGTATAGAATATGGAATATACAATATATAATATGATATACAATATAAAATAAAATAAAATAAAAATGGATGGCACCATGAAAGAAAGTATTGAATGTAGATGAAATATTGAGGATCAAATATATAAATATATAAATATAAATATATATATATAAAGGCAACTCGAGTTTCAGGGCTATTTCCCTTCGTCATGGCCGGTATGACAGACTTTAACATATATATATATATACACACACACACACACACACACACACACACACACACAATGGGTTTCTTTCATTTTCCATCTACCAAATCCACTTACAAGGCCTTGGTTGGCCTGAGGCTATAGTACAAGACACTTGTCCAAGGTGTCACACAATGGGACTGAACCCACTTCTCCTCTTGAACATTTTAGTTATGTATTTTGAAATTGTGTTGTGTTTTTAGCCATCGTAGTGTTTCATCAAGGCAGCATAATTTTGTGTGGTTGCCGCTGCTGTTGTTAAAATGTAATACATGTGAATAAAACCTCAAAGTTTTTGAAACATATCTCTGTGCTTTTGTCTATTCCTGTACGTGAGTGCAGCCCTTCCTTTGGCAATAACCGTTCTTTTGACATGGGCTCCCAAGAAAATTTCGTTTGATATTTCTTAATTAAAACGTGACTCAAACAGTGAAGCCAAAAAGCATTAAATAATGATAATAATAATAATGATGATGATGATGATGATAATGATGATGATGATGATGATGATGATGATGATGATTGCTATTTTTATTGTTATTATTATTATTATTATTATTATATCATCATCGTCATCATCATTATTATTATCATTATTGTTATTATTATTATTATTATTATTATTATTATTATTATTATTATTATAATAATAATAATAATAATAATAATAAGTTGTTTAATGAGTAGAGAACCACATGCTCAAAATAAATATTGTTTATATCTCCTGATACTAAAGTCTTTGTTTTTTTTTAATCAAAATAAAAAATAAAGAACAGAAAAGACAGGATTAAACAAAAATCAAAGTAAAGCAAAATATAAAAAGACAAAATAGAAAAACAAAACACAGAAACATGATAACAATGAGCAAGAAAACGTTTGTAAAAAAATCCTTATCATAATAATAACAAAAATAATAAAAACAAATAAGAAAAATGATGATGATGATGATGATGATGATGATATGGTTTTTGTAGAATTTGCTACAACATTTAATGGTGTCAAAATGTAAACAGACACATTTTGGTTTTTGGTGCAAAATGTCCTCTTGTTTATATCACTAGCAGGGAGAGAAATCCCTGCCCCCTCCAG
>NW_028315326.1:175000-182500 GCF_046866305.1 Octopus bimaculoides | reverse complement strand
GATGTGGAGGTCTTCAAGACAAAACTCGACGCTTTCCTCTCCATGATACCAGACGAACCAATGGCTCGAAATGAGACACAGTTTAGGGCAGCGATGTCAAATTCTCTTATACACCAGATGTGCCATCAAAACTCTTGATTGGACTATATCAGGTGCAGGAGAAGAGCCATGCAAGGAACGTGAAGAGAGCAAAGCATAAAGACGGAAAATCACGGTGGTACTCCAGCATGACCACAGCCACTTGGCTGAAACCCATAAATAAATAAATAGGCCTTTTTTTTTCGCCCTTGTTCCATTAATATAATTATGTACACATATCTATAATTATTAATTTAATGTATAAATTACCTAAAAAATTTTATTGCATGCTAACTACTTGATAAAAATCATTAACATAATTTTATTCTTATATTCTAGTATGAATTAATACATATGTATATATGTATGTATATATATATATATATATATATATATATATATATATATATATATACGGAGTGCAATGGGTAAATTGTTGGCATTTTATACATTTAATTTCGTGTATGGGCATTGTCTGTTTTTGATTTTGTCGACTACACAGTATGATAGGGTCAGTTGGGCACCAACTGTGAGAAAAACAGCACCATAACACAAATCACTCTGCAAGAAATTTTGAAACAACAAATGGTACTGCTTGGCTTTTGCGTTGGAAGCTCCAATATGAATATTTGAGAGTGTTTGGGTGTCAATCTGGGTGTCAATCCTATAAAAACCAGCAGCCAGCATCATGATGTTTGGAGTGATCACTGGTGATGGTCACGTTATGCCTCCATTCTACTTCCTGCACAGCCTCTGACTCAACATGGAGGCCTACATCGAGGAGGTAGTACTGCCCTGGATCAAGAGGGTGGCTGCTGGAAGACCCTATGTCTAGCAACAGGACTCTGCACCCTGCCACACAAGCAGGAGAACCCAGCCATGGCTGTCAGACAATTTCTGTGACCACATCACCCTAGCATCTGACCACCTAACTCCCCACACTGCAACCACCTTGATTATTATGTGTGGAGTACAGTTGAGTGAGAGCCCAACAAAACTCCTTGTAGCACCAATGATGAACAGAAGGTAAGGATTATGGCAGCATTCACCAACTTAAACAAGGAGATCATCCAGAAGAGCCGCAGGAGATTCTGAAGTCATCCGAAGGCCGTGGTTGAAGCCAATGGCTATTTTATTGAATATAAATTTACTATTTTAGTATTTCAAGATATTTTTATGTAATTTTGGTAAATATATCTGTTAAAACGTGATGTCAGTGTTATTTTCATTTTTGCGTAATTTAGACGACAATTTAACCACCCTGTTTATACACACACACACATACAGATAGATAGATAGATAGATAGATAGATAGATAGATAGATAGATAGATAGGTAGGTAGGTAGGTAGGTAGATAGATAGATAGATAGGTAGATAGGTAGATAGGTAGGTAGATAGGTAGATAGGTAGATAGATAGGTAGATAGGTAGATAGGTAGATAGATAACAAAGGCAGTGAGCAGGCAGAAATGTCAGCACACCAGGCAAAATGCTTAGTGGTATTTTATCTGCCGTTACGTTCTGAGTTCAAATTCTGCCGAGGTTGACTGCTTTTCATCCTTTCGGGGTCAATAAATTAAGTACCAGTTACACACTGGGGTCAATGTATTCGACTTAATCTCTTTGTTTGTTCTTGTTTGTCCCCTCTATGTTTAGCCCCTTGCGAGCAATAAAGAAATAAGATAGATAGATAACATGTATATCTTTTATTTTATTTTATTTTCTTGTTTCAGTTATTCTGCTGTGGCCATTCTGGGGCACTGCTTTAAGGGGTTTAGTTGTACAGATTTAAGGGGTTTAGTTGTATAGTTATACTTATTTTATAGTTCCCTTTCTGCTGAACTGCTAAGTTCAGCAGTGTTGGTGTGGGACAAACATAAACACATACGTTGGTGTGGGACAAACATAAACACATACGTACATACATACATACATACATGAAAGTACAATGAAAAGAACATTTATGGTGAATTAATGCCCTGACAATGAATTCTCTTTTGTACCTATCATCATAGGTACATTAGGTTATGTACCAACAAATTTGCACAAAAACCTAGAAATATTCAGTTTCATGGAAAAAGAACAAAAGAAATTGACACAGATTCTCCAAATCCAATCTTTTAGTGGCACAAGTTAAGATTTGTAAGATATTCCAAAAATTCTCCATGTGAGATTCTTTAGGTGAATAGATACACACACTTGGGTGGATGCATCGACCATTCAACCAACACACCAACTCAACCACATATTTACAAATACCAGGAACTCTCTCTTGTCACCTCGTTAGTGACTGACTTGAACTTAAAGAAAACTGAAAGAAAAATCAAAACCCTACATCCCTATACAACAAGCTTCTTTCAGTTTCCATTTACCAAATCCCTTCACAAGGCTTTGGTCAGCCTGGAGATACTTGCTCAAGGTGCTACACAGTGGGACTGAACCCAGAACCACGTGGCTGGAAAGCAAGCTTCTTACCACACAGCTATATGTGTGTGTTTGTAAGTTTTGTTGTTGCGCAGACAAGTGGAGCTAAAGAATAGATAAAATCAGCAATTTCTTACATTTTATGTATTAATTATTAGATATCAATGTCAGTTTTGTCACCAGCTTTCTTGTTTAATATCATTGCACTACATCATCATTATTTCATTATTACCGCTAATATGTGTGTGTGTGTGTGTGAGTATAAATATATATGCAGACACACACATCTATGTATATATATGTCCAACCCATGCTGGCATGGAAAGCGGACGTTAAACGATGATGATGATATATATATAGAGCTATCTCTCTCTCTCTCTCTCTCTATATATATATATATATATATATATATATATATATATATATATATACGCGTACACAGACACATATATATAAGTGTATACATACATATATATATATATAAGATATATATACATACACACACATATATATATATATATATACATATATATATACACATAAATACATATATATATATATATATATATATATATATATATATATGCGAGTAAAAATAAATACAAAAAAAGGTGGATTTTTTTGTATGATTGTGTATAGAGGAATATATTATTTTGCTTAAAAGAGTTCCAACACTGTCTGTTTTTTATGTTTTATTTATATTCCTGCAGAACTAATGTGGGGTATAGAATATGGAATATACAATATATAATATAATATACAATATATAATATAAAATAAAATAAAAATGGATGGCACCATGAAATAAAGTATTGAATGTAGATGAAATATTGAGTGTTCAATATAAAGGATCAAATATATAAATATATAAATATAAATATATATATATAAAGGCGACTCGAGTTTCAGGGCTATTTCCCTTCGTCATGGCCGGTATGACAATCTTTAAGATTGTCATACCGGCCATGACGAAGGGAAATAGCCCTGAAACTCGAGTCGCCTTTATATATATATATTTATATTTATATATTTATATATTTGATCCTTTATATTGAACACTCAATATTTCATCTACATTCAATACTTTATTTCATGGTGCCATCCATTTTTATTTTATTTTATATTATATATTGTATATTATATTGTATATTCCATATTCTATACCCCACATTAGTTCTGCAGGAATATAAATAAAACATAAAAAACAGACAGTGTTGGAACTCTTTTAAGCAAAATAATATATATATATATATATATATATATATATATATATATATATACAGATATGTATATATATATATATATATATATATATATATATATATTTACCTATGTACACACATACATATGCTTATATATGTGCGTGTGTATTTATTTTGGTTCAAAGTACCTATGTATTTATATGTAATTAAGATAAGCAATTTCCTATTTATGTTATTATTTATTTTTGTAGAAATTATATCGTAATGACTACTCTAATCATTAAGTATTATCAAGTAACTTTGTTTAGCAAACATTTGCTTTACAAACATATCCAGAAAGTAATGTTTGTCTCAATGTACACCCATCCCTTCTCTGTCATAGCAGCCATCTTTTACTTCAAGTAGTGCAGTTTGATAACTATTAGTCCACTCTATGCTTCTCTCCTTCTCCCTTTTTCAGATCAATCCTTCAGCATTTAATCTTTTAACATTCAGATTACTTCGTCAAATGTAATACTTATTTATTCATCATCAATTTCAATTAATCATGCATTACCTCAGACCTTCAAGGTTTCAATGGTGTAATTGCATAATTTTAGAATGACATTGTAGGGTAGGTGCAAGACACCAGATCTGACTGGTTTGACATACAATAGGTAGAATATTTGGGTGGGATATGGCCAGTGTAACCCTTTAGCATTCAGATTACTCTGTCAAATGTATTGCTTATTTATTCACATTATTTTGAATTAATTTTGCATTATCTCTGAGCTTCTGGATTTCAATGATGCGATTGTTTGTTTTTGAATGTTCAGGTGTGAGAGGCCAGATCTGACTAGTTTGAACATAAAACAGGTAGAATATTTGGGCTGGATATGATCAGTATAACCCTTTAGTATTCAAATTACTCTGTCAAATGTAATGCTTATTTATTATTTATTCACATTGTTTTTATTTAATCAGGCCTTATCTCTTACCTTTCAGATTTTGATGTCGTTATTGTATATTTTTAGAATGACATTGTAAGGTTGGTGTAAGAAGTTGGATCTGGCCAGGATATGGCCTATTTGAATATTAAAGGGTTAAACTAGCCATATCTATCCCTGATATTCTACTTGTCTTATGTTCAAACTGGTCAGATCCAGCCTCTCACACCTACCCTTACAATGTTATTCTGAAAAGTTAATGCAGGATTAATTCAAAACAATAGAAAAGCATTATATTTGACTGAATATTCTGAATGCTGAAGGGTTAAAGCTATCAGCATGGCAGAGTGACTAAGTATCAGCATGGCAGATTGACATGGCAGAGTTTGTTTCTCAAGGAAGATATTCACTTATTGTTGAACCGATAACAAGTTTGTATTTATACACATCACTGCTTTGCACGGATTCACTGTTTGCATTAAATAGATGTACTCCTTTCCCTCCTTGATTTCATTGCTTCCCACTTCCATTCAACTCTGTGTTACATCTTTGGACTACTTGTATTTCATTTCCATTTGGTTCATCTTAAGGCCGACTACTGACTTATGTGAAAGCACATGGCTTAGTGATTAGGGTATTTAGCTCACGATTGCAAGGTTGTGAGTTCAATTCCCAGAAATGTATTGTGTCCTTGAGCAAGACACTTTACTTCACATTGCTCCAGTCCATTCAACTGACAAAAATGAGTAGGGCCTGTATTTCAAAGGGCCAGCTTTTGTCATACTCTGTGTCATGCTGAATCTTCCTGAAAACTATGTTATGGGTGTGCATGTCTGTGGAGTGCTCAGCCACATGCGTGTTAATTTCACAAGCAGGCTGTTCCATTGATCGGATCCATTTGTAACTAAGCTATGGATGTCCAGCTCTGTCAGCATGGTCTGCAGCTAATCTGTGCTTTTGGCAATGAGTACAATGTCATCTGTGAATCAGAGGGATGTTAGTAGCTCACTGTTTGATGTTCACACTACATGTCCAGCCAATGTCTTTGATGCTCATTTCCAGACATGCACTGAAGAGCTTTTAGCACTATACGTCTATATGAGGATCTTTCTTGAAATTAATACCACAGTGTTGTGGCTTTTCACAGTATATCCATGTTATGTAAGATTTACTGACTGCTACATAATATTAATACAGTGAAATCTTGATTTATGAATGCCTCTCATCATGAACAAATTGGTTTACAAACCATTTTTCAAGTTTAAAATATCTCAGTTGACAAACTGTGTTTCCAGTAATTAACATGCCAGCCAACATGAACAGTTGACAACAAGCTGGGAGTATCAATGGTAGAGCATCAGTTACTCTCTAACTTTTGTTCAGTGCACATCCCTGCTTGAATTTGCTATGCCTACTCTTGAATTTCTTATGGGGAAAAATAATTTTGTTTAAAACCTCTTCAAGGCTGCTTCCCAACCATATGGTTCTGGGTTCATTCCCACTGCGTAGTACCTTGGGCAAGTGTCCTCTACTACAGTCTTGGGCTGACCAAAGCCTTATGAATGGATTTGGTTGATGGAAACTGAAAGAAGTCCATCATGTATATCTATGTGTGTGTGTGTATGTGTGTGTGATTGTTCCCCACCACCACTTGACAACCGGTGTTAGTGTGCATATGTCTCCATAATTTATCAATTTATCAAGAAACCAATAGAATAAGTACTATGGTTTAGAAAAAAAAAAATGTCCTGAGGTCGATTTGTTTGACTAAAACCCTTCAAGGCAGTCCCCCAGCATGGCCACAGTCAAATGACTAAAATAAGTAAAAGATTAATGTTTACTTTCAATTTATGACAGCTATTACATAAAAATCCTGTCTTCTGATTGGGCAAAAATGATCAAACTTTAGACCTCTAACATTTTTCTGAAACAAATAAATCACAAATTCGGATTCAGCATAAAAAAGTACACCAGTGTACCAAATTTGAAAGTTTTCAATTAATTTTTAAATTTCAAAATTTGTGACAGCAACAGAAAAGATCTCTCTGTTTGTCTATTTGTTCCATTTTCTCATGATAAACTTTCTCACTCTCTACAAAAGTATATTGCAAGCCAGCAACAACAGCTGGGAGTATCAGTGGAAGAGCATCAGTTGCTGTCTAGCTTTTAGTCAGTGCACATTCCTGCTCAAATTTGCTGCACCTTCTCTTGAATTTCCCCAAGCAGAGGATGAGCAATGGTGAGGCAAGAAGGAGCAATCGAAAGAACACCGCCTGGGTGAATGTGACCTGGAAGTGCAAAGGAGCTGCACTTCTCTCATTAATTCAGCTATCACCTTTAGGGTAGCAGCTGAGGTAAGGTCTTTATCAGTGCAAACTGATGTTACTGGTGGGTGTACAGAGGTATCCAGTGGTTCTGGGGTCGGCTTGGTGGTGTTGCCAATATACTCTATGATTTTGTTGGTGGTGGAGGTTATTTGCTTGACAGGAGTTGTCTCCACCAAAGAGGCTAGGATGGCTTGAATATTAGAGGGCAACCGGGAGAAAAATAGTTGTTTCAATAAAGCACTATCAACAGGTGCATTTTGGACCTATTCCTTCATACAGCACAGAAGTTGCGAGGGTTTACAGTTGCCCAAGTGCTCGTCATTGATGAGGGTTTGAAATTTTCGTTCTTCTGACAAGGATGTGCGTCGAAGAATCTCCTGCTTAATGCTCCTATACGTGGCATCATATAGGGGTTCAGTTATCAGGCCCCTCATGGTGGCTGTCAAGGATGGTGGTATTGCACCAAGTAATATATGGGGCTGTTGGGCTTCAGAGGCAATATTGTTCGCAGCAAAGGTCGATTCAATTTGTGCAAACCACACT
>NW_028315326.1:165000-170000 GCF_046866305.1 Octopus bimaculoides | reverse complement strand
ACCCTTTAGAATTTAAACCAGCCATATCCAGCCCCAAAATTCTACCTCTTTATGTTCATACTGGCTAAATCCAGCTGCTCAGAACTAACCTATAATGTCGTTCCAAAAACAAGCAATCTCAGCAATGAAATCTTGAAGCTACAACATAATACAAGATTAATTCAAAACAATGTAAATGAATAAGCATTATATGCATTAGATTAATCAGCGTAATTTGAATGCTAAAGGGTTATACTGGTCATTTCTGGCCCAAATATTCTACCTGTTTTAGGTTCATACTGGCTAGATCCAGCCTCTCATACCTAACCTACAATGTCATCCTAGAAATAAACAGTCATATCATTGAAACCCTGAAGCTCTGAGATTAATTAAAAACAATGTGAATGAACAAGTGTTACATTTGACAGGGTAATCTGAATGCTAAAGGCTTATACTGGCCATATCGAGCCCAGATATTCTCCCTATTTCAAAATACATGTGATGTATAGCCTGTGGTTCAGCACAAGAGCAATAACGTACTAACGTACAGGCTTTGCTGTGTTGAACAACAATTGTAGAGATGGCTGGAATGTGTCTTTAAATCTCCTCTTTGGTCTTGGAGCTTCTAAACAGTAAAAATTGCAAGAACAATAGCCAATCCCAGGACAGGAAGGGTCACCACTAACACAAGACTGACATTGAAACACAAGAAGGGTAATTATTAGCAAAGGAATAAAAAAAATAATAATTGGTATAAAAGCAGGAATGGTCAAGAGTGCAATAACAAGCACAATAATCAGGAACATCCCTCAAAAATGACAAAAGGGACCAGACCAAGGACAGCAATTAATAACAAAACAGGAATATCAAGGGTAATTACTAAATGAACAAGAATGATAATGAGGATCATTGTGGATAATCAGCATATATACCGATTTGTGAGATAATATGGTATCTGCCAGGATAATTTATCCCTTTTATATTTTCTCTCTCTCTCTCTATATATATATACATATATATTTTCACATTTTGCTTAAGTATAATGATACTAATCACCTGATGTTAGAACTCAATATACATTATGCTTCAGAGTGAAGCATTAGTTGAGTTAAGAGTGGTAATAAGGAATTAGAATGATGAAGGAATAAACACCTATGAGGATATTCCATCTCATAGCAGAAACAGCTGTAAGCTAATGATGTTCATAACAGAATTACTTATCCCTTTGTCATTCTAATTTCTTACACACACACACACACATATACATGTGTGTGTGTGTTTGTGTGTGTGTGTGTGTGTGTGTGTGAGTGTGTGTGTGTGTGTGTGTGTGTGTGTGTGTGTATTTCAAGGGTTGAACAGAAAGAACCACAACAAAGAGAAAAATTAGACAAAACACGATACAGGGAAAATTCACAGCTGATTCCCTCATCAGTCAATGTCCAAGACATACTAGTGGTTTCATGCTTTTAACATTGAGAACCACTCCATCTTGGCAGCACCAAGATGTTTTGGACATCAGCTGCAAATTTTCCATGCATTGCGTTTCTGTCCAATTTTCTGCTTGTTATGATTTTAACTAGTTTTCCATTTGTTTTGTTTTGGGTGGTTTTCCGTTTGTTGTGTTTTTGTCTATATTTTCTCTTTGATGTGTTCTTTCTGCTCAATCCTTGAAATATCTGTATAGGGCAATGCACTATTTGTTTGTTTACTTATATATATATATATATATATAAATATATACATATATATATATATATATATATATATATATATATATATATATATATATATATATATATATATTGTATCTGTATATATATTGGAAGAAAAATATTTAAATAAGAATTATTACTTATACAAAAAAAAATCTTAAAAATACAGAATGACATGGTTTATGTTATTCTGTTGCATTTTAAGAATTTTTTTTTACATAATTATTAATTTTTATTTCAAGAAAAGCTTTCTTCAGATATTGTGTCTGTATCAAGAACGTTTTGCAAAAAATGTATATATATATACATACGTGTGTGTGGATATATATATATATGTATATATATATTTATGTATGTATGTATGTATAATATACATGCATATATTCATACATATAAACATGCATATATATACATACATATATACATGCATATATACATACATATATATATATGCATACATATATGTAAAATAAATAATAAAGCACACGTGCTTTTGTTCACAGCTACACTTAGTAGAAGGAAAACAAATTAACAGATGGAGAGGAGGTGAGTGGCAGTTGGAGATGTTAAATGTAGGTGAGAGGAAGTGAAAGAATAGTAATTAAAGTGGTTGGTGTATCAAGCATTTTGATCAAAATGAAACTAAACTTTTGTGGCAAATTTTGCAAGAAATATATTTTATATTTTCACTTAATTTCATAATTAATATATTCAAAAGCAAAAAACGCAAAAAAATGGAACAAATTGAAACCAAAATGCTTGTAGATTATGAAAGTTTCCACATAAACAACCACAAATGCACATACACACACACGCACGCGCGCACACACACACAAACATGAAAACTTATTTCTAAACAATTGTTAAGAAAACACATTGCCAGCTATTTTATATATATATGTATGCATGTGTGTGTGTAAATATATATACACACACACACACACATACATACATATATATATTTATGTATATATATATATACACATACACATATATGTAGACATATATAAACACACACGCACGCACACACACACACACACACACACACACATATATACCAAGTTGAGTCAATATTTTTTTTTTTTATAATGTATAGCTTTAAATAATTGTTCAATCAAATTACATGCAAAAAAGGATTTATTCATCTGAATATACCCTTTTATATATCCTGAATATATCCCATCATATTCTATTGTGTCTTTAACATCGTTGTGCAAGAAGCTCAATTCCACACTTACACCATTTGGTTGGTTTTAGAGGCAAAAAACTCCCTGCAGCCATTTTCAACCTCATCCACATTGTCAAATCTCCGTCCGTGCAGGAAATGAGCCATGGTTGGCAAAGGTGGTAATCTGATGGTGTGGGCTGTAGACAGGGTGAGGAAGCACTTCCAGTCTCTCGAGTTCCTCAGTTTTGCTTGGTTACATTGGCAGTGGGTGCTGGGGTATTGTAGGAGGGCATGTCTTTGGTTCACCAAAGCTGGATTTCAAAACATCACATATTTGCTGCAGTTGTTGACCAGAGAGGTTAGCATTCACAGCACGACCATCTGAAACAATCTCAAAGTGCACTACCTTCTTGAAATTCCATCAAACAAACAAAATGGTCTTCTGTTTAAACCACTCTTGTTTAACAACAAATTTTGAAGCCTGACTGGAATGAAGCACTGATTTCTCTTATTAGGAATGTGAAAATAAATCCATTTTTCATCCTCAGTTACAATTTGATGCCAGAAACAGGCAAATGTTCACATGCTGTTAAGCCTGGTCATTAGTCAGTTCATGAAGAGCATCTGTTCCCAAGATTGAGCTTATCAAGGTGTCGACTGATGGTGGTTTGTGAAGGACCAAGTTCTGCCTACAACATACAAGTGCTTGTGCTTGGCTGTTGTTCAATGATTTCAAGCAATGCCTCATCTTTCACATCAGGTCTCTCTGATCTTAGTTTATCTTCAAGGCTGGTGTCACTTTCTTTGAGATGTCTGCCATAAGTTCATTGACAGCTTCCAGTCCTTTCACATCATTAATTTCATTTGCTAAGGACCTTCCACTTAGTCCTTTTTTCCACGCACAGCATAAAATGACTCTAGTTGTAATTTTTTCACCTCTCACAATTAAAGATGTAAATAAAGATTAAACAAGTAATGTTTATATGAAACCAAAATAAATGAATCAGCAACAATTAGACAGCAACAGTTATATCAAATTAATGATATAACATGGAGATACAAGCTGACAAAAATCAGCAGTGAAAATCTGAGAAAAATTTTGTCTCAACTTGTTACACACACACACACACACACACACACATGCATGTAATACATACATACATACCTATATACAGGGGTTGGACAAAATTATGGAAAATCCTTAAAATTTCAACAAATTTATTTTAATATGGGGTAGGACCGCCTTTGGCAGTATTTACAGCTTGAATTCTATGAGGTATAGACTCGTACAAAGTTTGAATTGTTTCCAAATGAATTTTTGTCCATTCTTCACCTAAAACAGTCTCCAGTTCTTGTAGTGATGATGATGGAGGATATCGACTCCTTACTTGTTTTTCTAAAATGCATCATAAATGTTCAATAATATTGAGATCTGGGGACTGTGGTGGCCAGATAAGATGTTCAACTTCACTAGAATGTTCCTCATGCCATTTAGAAACAACTTTAGCTGTATGAATTGGTGCATTGTCATTCTGAAAGATTGCGTTTCCCTCCAGAAACAGTTCCGCAACCATAGGATGAATTTGATCAGATAAAATGCTTAAATAGTCTTGACTATTAATTCTGCCATGAATAGAAATCATTGGGCCAGCGGATTTCCAAGATATAGCCCCCCTCCCCAGATCATCACTGATCCTCCATGTTTAACAGTTGAAAGAAGGCAGTCTGGGTCAAATGCTTCTCTTGACTGTCTCCACACATATACTCGGCTGGTGGTTGGATATAAGGTAAACGATGAATCATCCAAGAAAATAACATTCTTCCACAGCTCTAGGGACTAATTCTGTAGGTTTTTACTCCACTCTAAACGCTTTGCAACGTTTGTTTTTGAAAGTAGTGGTTTTCTGATTGCAGCCCTCCCATGAAATCCAGTTTTGTGCAGCTCCCGGTGAACAGTTTTTGTGGAAACTGGGTTCTCGAGGTGGTCATTAAGCTCTGCAGTAATTTTGGGTGCAGTACTTTTGTGACCCTTTCTAACAATCCGCGTAAGAGTCCGACAGTCCCTATCTGAAAGTTTTGGTTTTCTTCCAGAGTTTTGTTTCAACGAAGAGGTTTTTCCCTCTTTCTCAAAGGCTGTAATT
>NW_028315326.1:155000-160000 GCF_046866305.1 Octopus bimaculoides | reverse complement strand
AGGGATCTCTGTATTTAAGTATTACCAGTTTCACTTCAACATTAAAATTTCATTTGTGTCAAAATATTTTTGTTACTTTGAAACCGCGACCTGTTCACTGACAAAACTTCACAAAAGTGGTGCAGCACAAAATTTTGTTAGTGAACACACACACACACACACACACACATTCCTTGCCTTTCATTTGTGTGTACGCATATCTATATGTGTGTGCGAGTGGGTATTGGTGTGTGTGTGTGACTGTTGAAGTCACTCGAAACTATGAATAAGATGCAAGTTCCAAGTACTTGTCAGTGACTTTTTTTCTCGTCTTCTAATAGTAATTACCCAACTTTCTAGGCTCTTCTCACAGCTATCTCGCATTCAAAAATTACACGGGTATTTTAAAAAAATTTCATTCAATAAATAATGTTTTCACATTACATATACATTAATAGAATAAACTGTCGGTTTTCCAAATAGTGAATTAAAACTTAAAAGAGAAAGTGAGAGACTTTCCAAATTAAAATGGGATACTACACAGTGAATGTAATGAATATTTAAAGCTGTGAAGAATTGGACACAGTGAATGCACTGAATTAGGAAGAAATTGGAGTTAAAAAAACTTGAGAAATCGAAATTATAAGAAATTTCTTAAAACATGAATTTATAAAAATATTTCCAGACGGTCAACCCTTTAATAATTGCTTTCTCTTAGTACTTTTAGTAATTGTTACATACCTAATTAATAAGCAGCTTTCTCCATTATAGTATAGATATATATATAGGCACAGGCATGACTGTGAGGTAAGAAGCTTGTTTACCAACCACATGGATCTGGGTTCAGTCCCACTGTATGGTGCTTTAGGCCAACCAAAGCCTTGTGAGTGGATTTGGTAGATGGCTATATATATATATATATATATATATATATACATAGAAAAAGGTTATAATTATTATTATAAAATAATAATATCAGTGGCTAACGTGCATTAAAAATCATAGTGGCAAAATGAATATAAATTTGTAATTATAGATACATGTATATATAATTATAATGAAAGGGTTCAAGGATAGCACCAGCATTGTTAGAAATAGAAGTCAAAACGACTCTAAACCACCAGAAGCCACTCATATAGACTGGTGAGTACAAGGAAATGAGCAAAATAGAAAAGCAGCTAACCTTTAATGAACAAGAATCACAAGTAAGAAACAAATGATCTTATATCAATTGATTTCAGGCCCTGTGAATAAACACTTAGCCTTCATCAGTAAGATTACTGTAATTAGTACACATATATATGAATATATATATATATATATATATATATATATATATATATATATATATATATATATATATATATAAAAACAAATAGTAAATGAGTATATGCATATATACGTACAGGTATGTGCATACCGACATCCACCTGTATGTATAGGTGCATATCTGGGTACAGGACATTGCAAACAAACGTAGACGAGAACACACGAGCCACATAGAGAACATTCTACTTCATCAGCTACCCACGTTTTAACACCGGCGTTTCGACGAGCTTCGGGCAGGACGCATCGTTAAAACGGCTCGTCCCATGGATCGCAGATTAAATTTGTATACGCAAATTAAATCTAGCCATGATATATACATATACATATATATATATATATTAATATATATATATATACATATATATATATACATATATATATATATACATTCATATATATATATATATATATATATATATATATATATATATATATATATATATATGAACATATATATATATATATATATATATATATATATATATGTACATTTAAATGTACATATATGTATTTATGTTTATTTATTCATGTATATCTATATATGTTAAAGTATTCATGCATATGCATATATATGTGAGTTTTTATGATTTTTTTAAATATGTTTTTTATGTTTATATTTAGATATTGCAAATTAACTTCATGAACTTTGTAAATCTCTGAAGAGGCCCAGAGAATCATACATGTACCTCTATTTCATCCATTTCATCTATCAATTACTCCAGCTTACTGGAGTTATATAGATAGAATGAGGCGTGTCACCTCTAGGCTGAAACAGCTGTAAGACATTGTCCCTTCTTCGGTCACTAGATGTCCTTTTTAATTTTTAATTACTGATATGACATAATATGTCATATGTGTTTGTATATTGTTTTTATTGTCCTCTTAGTTGAAAAATAAACAGGTAAACTAACATAATACAATGTCTGCAAGTTGATGAGTACCACATATTCCCCTCCATTTTCTTATTGCTAGATATATATACATATATATATCATTTATTCCTTATTGTGATTCTTGTTCATTAAAGGTAAGCTGCCTCATATATACTTGCATTCACCAGTATATATGAGTGACTTATGGTAGTTTAGAGTCGTTTTGACTTCTATTTCTAGCAACGCTGGTAGTATTCTCGTACCTGTCATTATAATTATGTGTATGTGTGTGTGTGTGTGTGTGTGTGTGTGTGTGTGTGTGCATGTGTATGTGGCTGTGTGGTAAGTAACTTGCTTACCAACCACATGGTTCTGGGTGAAGTCCCACTACATGGCACCTTGGGTAAGTGTCTTCTCCTATAGCCTCAGGCTGACCAAAGCCTTGTGAATGGATCTGGTAGATGGAAACTGAAAGAAGCCCGTCGTATATACATTTATGTATATATACATATGTATGTGTGTGTACATGTTTGTGTGTGTTTGTCCCCCATCAACATCCCTTGACAACTGATGTTGATATGCTTATGTCACCGTAACTTAGCGGTTTGGCAAAAGTGACTGATAGAATAAGTACTAGACTTACAAAGAATAAGTCCTGGGATCGATTTGCTTGACTAAAGGCAGTGCTCCAGCATGGCTGCAGTCAAATGACTGAAACAAATAAAAGAATAAAATAATAAATGAATATGTATTTATTTGTGTGTGTGTGTGTGTGTGTGTGTGTGTGTGTGTGTGTGTGTGTGCATGTGTGTGTGTGCGCGCGTGCGCGCGTGCGTGCATGTGTGTATTAAAATATTAATTATGGAAGATTTCAGCAGAGATTTGGAAGTTCTCATTGTCTCTTCATTCCTAAATTTAATCCCACATGCAGGGTGTAGGCATGGCTGTATGGTAAGGACCTTGTTTCTCAACCACATGGTTCCAGATTCAGTCCCACTGCATGGCACCTTGGGCAAATATTTTCTACTATAGCCACAAGCTGACCAAAGCTTGTGAGTTGATTAGGTTGACAGAAACTGAAAGTGGCCGGTCGTATATACATATATACAGGGTGCAGTAAATAAATTGTCATCTAAATTACACAGAAATGATAATAACACTGACATCTTATTTTAACAGATATATTTACCAAAATTACATTAAAATATTTTGAAATACTAAAAGAGTAAATTTATTCAATAAAATCACCATTGGCTTCAACCACGGCCTCCAGACGACTTTGGAATCTCCTGCAACTCTTCTGGATGGTCTCCTTGTTTAAGTCGGTGAATGCTGCCATAATCCTTGCCTTCAGTTCATCTTTGGTGTTACAAGGAGTTTTGTTGACCTCTTGCTCAACTGTGCCCACACATAATAATGAAGGTGGTTGCAGTGTGGGGAGTTAGGGGGCCAGATGTGTGGTCACAGAAATTGTCTGACAGCCATGACTGGATTCTGCTGCTTGTGTGGCATGGAGCAGAGTCTTGTTGCCAGACATAGGGTCCTCCAGCAGCCACCTTCTTGACCCAGGGCAGTGCTACCTCCTCCAGGTACTTGATGTAGGCCTCTGTGTTGAATCTAAAGCTGTATGGGAAGATGAATGGAGGTATAACATCGCCATCATTAGTGATCACTCCAAACATCATGATGTTGATTGGATGTTTGATTTTTATCATTCTCTGTACATGTTTTGGGAAGAAATCGAGCAGGGGATTGACTATAAGAGTTATGTCCCTTGGTACCAAACTCTCATTACTGAGGGTGGTATTGTTGCCAGTTGGCAAGAGTTTTCTGGGAAAGAGTTTGTGGGAAATGTGTGTGTCTTGAAGGTTGGTGTTCTTGTGGAAATGGAATGGGTGTGGTGGTACTATATATAACCTTTGTCGGGGAGTGGTAAATACATGTTAGAGTGCTTCTTTTCTTTTATGTAATAGTTAAGTTTGTGGGGCATTTATTTCGTGGCTACATTATTTTTTAAGACATATCTTTTCCTTATCTAAATAAAAAATATTCTAGAAAGTTATATGGGCACAGTTGTGCTTCCCAACCACATGGTTCTGGGTTCAGTCCCACTGCATGGCACCTTGAGCAAGTGTTTTCGACTATAGTCCCAAGGCAACCAAAGCCTTGTGACTGGATTTGGTAGACGGAAACTGAAAACAGCCCGTCATATATATGTGTATATACATATGTGTGTATATATATATGTGTGTGTGTGTGTGTGTGTGTGTGTGTGTGTGTGTGTGTGTGTGTGTGTGTGTGTGTGTGTACATATGCATATACACATGTGTGTGTATTTGTCTCCATCACTGCTTTACAACTGGTGTTGGTATGTTTACATCCCTGTAACTTAAGCAGTTCAGTAAAAGAGACTGATAAAATAAGTACCAGGGTTAAAAAAAAAAATAAGTCCTTGGCTCGATTTGTTCAACTAAAACCCCTCAAGGCAGTGCTACAGCATGGCCACAGTGAAATGACTGAAACGGGTAAAATGATACAAGAATATGTATCTATGTTTATGGGTGTTTGTCCTCCACCACTGCTTGACAACCGGTGTTGGTTTATTTACGTCATCGTAACCTAGCAGTTTGGCATAAACAGACTGATAGAATGAGTACCAGGTTGAACAAAAAATAAGTCCTGGGGTTAATTTGTTTGACTAAATGTTATTCAAGGCAGTGCCCCAGCATGGCTGCAGTCTAATGACTGAAACATGTAAAAGATAGAGGATGAAAGATATACATATAATAGGCGCGGGCATGGCTGTGTGGTAAAAAGCTT
>NW_028315326.1:80000-150000 GCF_046866305.1 Octopus bimaculoides | reverse complement strand
ACGATTTATGTGAAATGAATTATTTATACTTCTACAACACATAAAATATTTTAACCATTTTGTTTATACAAATCCTAATAATATTTAACTATAAAAATATAATAGAATTTTTTAAACATAGAAAGGCTTTGAGGATCCACCTGAGTATAATAGGAATCAAAGGGGTCCATAGACATAAAATGGTTGAGAACCATTGTTCTGAAGTAATTGAATGGAATTTGATATTGTATCAGAGAGCAGGGCCAAATCATCAGCATTATCTGCAACAGTTAGGTTTTTAAGCTGAATGTCTGATCCTTTCCTTTCCACAAGTGTGAAACCAAGGCTGTTTAGATTGTCAAGCAATGTTCTGGGGATATAATCCAGAGTGATCACAAAGAGAAAAGTTACCAGCATATCTCCCTGGAGTACTCCAGCTTTGATGTCAAAGAAACTTGTGCCTCTATCAGAGGACCTTACTATTGATTTAAAGTTGTTACAGAACATCATAATTACTGCTGCCATTATGTGAATGACTCACATATATTTCCCACACTGCAGTCCTTTTCAGTTCCAACACACCTCCAGAATTTAGAATGTTTTTTTTTGCTAACAATATTTTATCTGCTTAAGGTGATGAGCAGGCAGCATCATTTGCACACCAGACAAAATATTTAGACATTTCGTCTGTCTTTACGCTTTGAGATTACATTCCACTGAGGTTGACTTTGCCTTTCATCCTTTTGGGGGTCAACAAAATAAGTACCAGTTGAGCACTTGGGTCAATGCAATCAACTTACTCCCTCCTCTGAAATTGCTGGCCTTGTGCCAAAATTTGAAACCAATATTTAACCTGCTGTAAGAAGAGTTAATTAATCTACATTTTGGATTGCTAATTGAATTTTCTTTGTGGTCCTTATCTGTAATGTAAGGTTTATGCAATGCTCAACAGTCTTCCCAGTCATCCACTTTAAAATTAATAGTTATCTATCTTTTTAGTTCCACAATTAATAGTTATCTATCTTTTTAGTTCCACAATTAATAGTTATCGATCCTTTTAGTTCCACAATTAATAGTTATCTATCTTTTTAGTTCCACAATTAATAGTTATCGATCCTTTTAGTTCCACAATTAATAGTTATCTATCTTTTTAGTTCCACAATTAATAGTTATCTATCTTTTTAGTTCCACAATTAATAGTTATCGATCTTTTTAGTTCCACAATTAATAGTTATCTATCTTTTTAGTTCCACAATTAATAGTTATCTATCTTTTTAGTTCCACAATTAATAGTTATCGATCTTTTTAGTTCCACAATTAATAGTTATCTATCTTTTTAGTTCCACAATTAATAGTTATCTATCTTTTTAGTTCCACAATTAATAGTTAGCTATCTTTTTAGTTCCACAATTAATAGTTATCTATCTTTTTAGTTCCACAATTAATAGTTATCGATCTTTTTAGTTCCACAATTAATAGAACAGCATATTTTCTTATCAGGTTTCTTTTTTTAGCAAGTTTGTATTACGAGGCAACAAATTAAACAAAAGATTGATTAGTTAGTTGCATAGATATTTAACTAATTTACTAATAATAAAAGAGTGGAATTGAACCAGTATGTGTAATTGATTTTGGTGTAATGCCTCTCCTTAAACACAGCAAAATTTGTTTCAACAAACGAATACACATAATTGCAAACCAAACAGAAAAATGCATTAGACAATAATCTTTGGGATATGGTGCTGTCTGTTTGGTATTCATGTTTTGAATTGCCAAAATGGAATATGAATGTTTCTGTAGCTTAAAGGGTTTCTAAATTCTTGCTTAAAATATTCTGAAATTTTTCAAAAATCTTAACCTTTTAACCAAATTAAAATGAGCAATGTTGGGCAGTCCTAGTGCTTCTAATGGACATTTTGTTTTTCTTCTTCCTTTAATTCTGGTGAACATATTTCGTTTCTGAATCCAAACTTGTTTTCTGTATAGACATCCATGTTAATTTATAAATGAAAGAATGTTTTTGGATCTATGTCATCTAAAATACAGCGTCTGAATATAAGAAGAGATGGTCACAGCTGGAACACCTTGTTTTGCTGCATCAAAGACTGACCAAAGGCAAAGCAATGACAAATCTCTGTATGTGAAAAACAAACTGCAAGAGGTAATGTTTATATCCACCTAAATGTGGGTGTTCTTTAAGAACAGACAATACTGCCATTTTAAGATGCCTCCTCCAGCTGGTTATTCAGTGTACTTCACACTCGATATATATTGCAAGCAGGGAGAGAACTCCCAACTATCGTAGCTCAGAGAACATCATATCACATGATTCCAATCTAGTTTGGTCCTACTCAGTGATGGATATTCATCTGCTAGACATAGCAGTAGTCTATCCCAGTTCTCAATATACAGAAAAGCAGTGTCACACAGTCACTGGTTTTGCAACTAGCAAACTTGTCCATTAAGAAAATCTCTACTCGAGATGAAGGCAGTATTTATACTTAGAAGTAATGTCTATCACCACCTAAACGTGGGTGTTCTATAAGAACAGACGATACTGCTATTTTAACCCCAGGAGGACGATTCCTCAAGCTAATTATTCAGTGCACTTCACACTTAATATATATTGCAAGCAGGAAGAGAACTTCATACTATTTTAGCTTGGAGACCATCATATCATGTGATTTCCATCTTATTCGATCATCCTCAGTGATGGATACTCTCCACTTGCAATATATATCAGTGCAAAGCGCACTGAATAACCAGCTGGTAGAGGTATCTTCCTGGGGTTAAAATAGCTGTATCATCTGTTCTTTAGATAGCAATAAACATTACTTCTCAGTATAAATGCTGCTTTCATCTCTTATAGAAATTCTCTTAATGGATTAAACTATAAGAAGTTTATATGTATTTGTTTTGAAAGATTCCTGATGTGAAATCATGTGTTGAAACAAGATATTGTTATACATGGGGATGGTCATCTTTGGCCAATTAAACACTTTATGTTTTGTCTTCACTTCAGCTTTATTATTATTATTATTTTAGTGTCTTTGTCTAAGCTCCCTTGTCAGACACCCTGTGACCTCTTCAGCAACTCGTTATCCCATGTGTCTTCTCTTGTGCTGCTTATTCCATTCAGAAAGGCAAAATGGAATAAGTAGAACAAGAAAAGACACATGGGGTCGAGAGTTGCTGAAGATGTCACAGGGTGTCTGACAAGGGAGCTTAGACAAAGACACTGAAATAATGATAATAAAGCTGAAGTGAAAATCAAGTACATGGGTTTCATTGGCAAAATATGACCATTCCCAACAATAACAAAAACTTTTAAAAACCTTTAGATACAAGAAATATGATTTTACATACATATGAAGCATAAGTATTGAATACTGAAGATCTATAGAAATTGGAGAGCACTGTCGTTTGGATAATCTCTTCCTCATCATCACCATCATCATCGCTATCATCATCACCCCCCCCCCCATTACCATCACCATCCTCATTATTTTTGCCATAGCCATCATTGTCTTCTTCATCATCATTTTAGAGTCAATATTTCTGTGCCTGCATGGGTCAGATGAGAGTATGTTGAGCAGAGTGTTTCTACAGCCAGCTTTCCTTCCTGTCACCAATCCCCATCTGGTTCCAAATAAGTTAAGAATCTTTCCATCTTTTGAATAATAAATAAACTGGACATGCTTCTGTTGTGGAGAATTAGAAACAAATGAAAGTGTATGAACGAATGTTTTGTTTACAAAAAGATTTTGCTTTCGTAGGGAACAGTGAGCAAATTACACCATCAGGAAGTTATTGTTTTAGAACCATTTAACAGTCACCATGTGTAAACAGGAAAGTTGAACAAATACACATACATCTACACACACACACACATACATACATATGTATACATACATACATACATATATATATATATATATATATATATATAGGCACACGCACATATACATATACATATATATATATAACTATCTAAGAATCCATAGGTCAGAAAAAAACATGCACTCATATATTACTCTCTCAGCTGGGTAAGAGCCACTGATGAGCATTAATTTAAATGCGAAATCACTGGTTATCTGGCTATACCTCAGATGCTGTAAGGAACTAACCTCCCTTGTCAGTCATAAGATAAGTACCTTATCATGGCTAAGACTTGTTTTGGCTCTTATTTCTAGCAATGCTGATGCTCACTAGTATCTTTAATCTGCCTTTTGGTTGTAAATTGTGAATAAGCCACCTTTATTATTTATACTAGGTCTGATCAATAAGTATCCGGACTGTTGCCATAGTAACGAAGCTAAAGCATGCAGAGTGAAGCCACTTAGCACAGATTGACCTTGAACTCTGCTGGGCATGTGCACTAAGGTTTAACATGCTAGCTAACTTCTGCTGTTTTCAGCAGTGCTTAGTAGGAAGATGTGTAGCGTGTGATCGTCGCATTGACCATGTCAGAGAAAGTTGTCATGGTGATACCTGCTCAGAGGCCTATGCAAAGTTTCAGAAAGTGTATGGAGAGGAGTGTATGAGCCACACACAAGTGTATGAGTGGTTCAGACGTTTCTGGAATGACCGCAAAATGTTGATATTGACAAATGTTCGTGGAGACCCACAACCAGAGAAAAACATCATAGATGTGCATGCAGCTGTGAGAGAAAATCATCGAATCACCATCTGTGAGTTATCAGAGAATGTTCAGATTAGTTACGGTTCAGTTCCATCCATTATCACTGAAGATCTGGGTATGAGATGCGTATCTGCCAAGTTTGTGCCAAAACTGCTTTCAGCTGAGCAAAAAGACACTCAGGTTTCAGTTGCCCGAGATCTCCTTCATTGTGTCAAGAACAATGGAAACTTTTTGGAAATTTTGCATAGGCCTCTGGACAAGTATTACCAAGCTTTGGGCAAAATTTGATGCAGATTCTCTGCTCAACTTTGTCTGTCATGGTCAAAGCGATGATGACATGCTATACATCTTCCTTCCAAGCACTGCTGTAAACAGCAGAAGTGAACTAGAATGTTAAAACTTAGTGTACATGCACAACAGAGTTTAAGGTCAATCTGTGCCAAGAGGCTTCACACTGTATGCTTTAGCTTCGTTACTATGGCAACAGTCCAGATACTTATTGATCCCACCATGTGTGTGTCTGTGTGTGTGTGTGTGTATGCACGCGCGTGTGTGTGCCTTTGTATTTGTGTTTGTCCCCCACCACCACTTGACAACCAGCAAAAAGAGATTGACAGAATAAATACTGGGCTTTAAAAAAAAGTGCTGGGATTGATTCATTCAATTGAAAACTCTTCAAGGTGGTGCCCCAGCGTAGCCACAGTGTACTGGCTGAAACAAGTAAAAGATAGAAGATGAAAAAGAAGCTATACCTATTAAATAAAGTTGTTAAAACTCTTGAAATCTCTGATCTAACAAGATGTGCATGTCTTTTATCAGGACACTGAACCTTTCAGAGGAGACATGTGGCACATTGCTGAGACATGTGGCACATTGCTGAGACATGTGGCACATTGCTGAGACATGTGGCACATTGCTGAGATATGTGGCACATTGCTGTACTCAAGAAGACCCATCCTCCACAGCAGAAGTGCTAATTCTGCTATCTCCTGATAAAGAGGATTGGCCTGCAAGAGCCCTGTGTCAGAGCCACATAAGAAGAACTTGTGCTGGTGCCATGTAAAAGTGCTTGTGCACCTAGGACACTCTTTAAAGTGGTTGGCATTAAGAAGTGTATCCAGCCATAGAAACCAAGCCAAATTAGACGACTGAACCCTGATGCAGCTCTCTAGCTTGTAGGCTCTGTTCAAACAGTCCAGCTCATGCCAGCAAGGTAAAGACATTAAACAATGATGATGATATATACATATGCGTATGTATATATATATATATATATATATATATATATATATATATCAGGTCATCCCATTAGTTCTGTTCGAATTTTGAATAAAGAAAACAAGTGATCAAATGTTATATTTTATTGAAATTTAATCATCAATGTACTTTCCCTGATTATCTATGACTTCATTCCATCTGTTTACAAGCTTTTTAATCCCATCAATGTAAAGCTTTTTTGGTTACAAAGCGAAAAACACTGAAATGTCAGTTTTGACCTCCTCCTGGTTTGCGAAAGTTATGTCCCCCAAATGATTCTGTAAACTATGAAACAAATGGTAGTCTGAAGGAGCAAGGTCAGGAGATTAAGGTGGATGAGGAATTTTTTCCCAACCAAGCTCTTCGATCTTAAGTGCTGTGATTTTTCGATTCGCTAAAGTGGGTCTTTTTTCCTTCAAAGCTTGGTTCAAATGCTCTAATTGCTGAGAGTAGACTTGAGCATTGACTGTTGCACTAGGTGGTAACAATTCAAAGTGAATTACTCCTTTGCAATCCCACCAGATAGAATGAAGAACCTTTATCCCATGAAGTTCCCTTCTCGGTTGTGGTTGAGCTTTTTCCCTTTTACCAAGCCATTGTTTACGACGTTTAATATTTCGATAGAAGATCCATTTTTTGTCACCAGTCAAAAGTCTATCCAAAAAAGGGTGAAATAAGTTCGCGAGAATGGAGTGAAGAGCAGATATCAACTCGGGATTTGTGGTTGCTTTTGGACAATTCATGAGGCACCCATTTTGCAAGTTTAGGAACCTTCCCAAGTTGTTGAAGATGACGATAAACAGTTGTATGGTTTGAACTAAGCTTTATTGCCAATTCTTCAACTGATAATGCAGGATTTTTTTCAAGTAATGCCTCAAGGAGCTTATCATCAAACTCAACTGGACGTCCTGTTCAATCCTCATCTTCAAGGCTGAAATCTCCACTTGTGAATTTTGCAAACCATCTTCTGCAAGTTCTTTCATTCAAGCATTCTTTCCCATAAACTGAGTGTATGTTTCGAGTCGCTTCGGCTGCAGAGTTTCCTTTTTTGTACTCATAAAGCATTATGTGCCTTAAATGCTCTTTGGATACTTTCATGTTAGAAAGGGTTTTAATCAAAGAAATTTTAATTCTATTATTTTGTAAAATAATATTTATTTAGTTTAAATGTACACAAATGCATAAAAATAATTTTTAATTCCATTAGACATTCTAAAATACTATTAAATTTCATTCAATTCTAAAAGGTAAAATCAGACAGAACTTCTGGGATGACCTGATATATATATACAGTAGTACCTCTATTTACGAATGCCTCTGATCATGAATAAATCATGCTTTATATATATATATATATATATATATATATATATATATACATACACATAGATACATGTATACATACATACATACATGCATACATGCATACATACATACATACATACATACATACATATATCTCATGTTGGTGCTGCATTCAAAGCATCCAGCACACTCTGTAAAGTGGTTGGCATTAGGAAGGGCAAAACAAAGGACTGGACCCTGGTGCAGCTCTCCTGCTTGCCAGCTCTGGTCACACCATCCAACCCATGCCAGCATGGAAAATGGACGGTAAATAAACATGATGATGATGATGATGTTGACGAAGACAATGATGTTGATAAGGTACAACTATGTGTATATCATTAGCTTACAATGACAGTGAGGTAGAGGGCAGCAAAGACGTTGTGGAGATATCAATGGTTTACACAGCCTGGTGGATAAGGTAATATGCTTAAGGAGTGTGATACTGCATGGTAGTGAGTCTTGTGATGTTTAATGTGATAGTACTGTGGAGACTGGATACAAGTTGTGTATGAAAGAGAGAAAGGTAAAACATTAAACCCTTTAGCATTTAAACCAGCCATATCCATCCAAAATATTCCACTTGTTTTATGTTCAAACTGGCTAGATCTGGCCTCTCAAACCTACCCTACAATGTCATTCTGAAAGTAAGCTGTCACATCAGTGAAATCTTGAAGTTCTGAGGTAATGCGTGATTAATTTTTAAAAAATGTGAATATATAAGCATTACATTTGACAGGGTAACCTGAATGCTAAAGGATTAAAACAAGGATGATAGAAAGTATTAAAACAAGGATGATAGAAAGTATTAAAACAAGGATGATGGCTAATTCAAGATTAATTCAAAACAATGTGAATAAAATAAGCAATACATTTGACAGGGTAACCTGAATGCTAAAGGGTTACACTGACCATATCCAGCCCAAATATTCTACATGTTTTATGAGAAAACTGACCAGATCCAGCCTCTCACACCTACCTTACAATATCCTTAAAACATAAGCAATCACACCATGAAAATCTCAAAGCTATGAGATAATGCAGGATTAATTCAAAACAATGTGGATAAATAAGCATAGCTAAAGGGTTACATTGGCCATATCTGACCCAAATAGTATACCCCTTTTTTATGTTCATACTGACCAGATCCAGCTGCTAACCCCTACAATGTCATTGCAGAATTAAACAATCACATCTTTGAAATCTTAAAGCTACAAGAAAATGTATGATAAATTCAAAACATAGTAAATAAATAGGTGCAGGCATGGCTGTGTGGTGAGAAGCTTGCTTCCCAACCACATAGTTCTGGGTTCAGTTCCACTGTATGCTGTATGGTGCCTTGGGCAAGTGTCTTCTACTATAGACTCGGGCTGACCAAAGCCTTATGAGTTGATTTGGTAGAAGGAAGCTGAAGAAAGCCCATTGTGTGTGTGTGTGTGTGGGGGGGGTGTTTGTGTGTGCACATGTGTATGTGTCTTTGTGTCTGTGTTTGTCCCCCAGCCACCACTTGACAACTGGTGCTGGTGTGTTTATATTGCTGTAACTTAGCAGTTGGCATAAGAGACTGATAGAATAAATACCAGGCTTTAAAAAAAAATAATTACTAGAGTCAATTCATTTGACTAGAAATTCTTCAAAAAGAAAATAAGCATTACATTTGACAGAAAAATCTGAATGCAAAAGGGTCAAATATTTAAATTTGTGTTACAAGGGGAACCAAAGTTGCTGTGCATGTGTGTGGATTATGTCACTGCTTCACACATGTGACACATGAACCCTCTGCAGGCATCATGTAAGGATCCTTGAACACTTCCATCAGAGATATCTGAGACACATTCAGAATATTGGTTTCAAATTTTGGCACAAGGCCAGAGCCAGGAATTTCAGGGAAAGGGTAAGTCAATTACATCAACCCCAGTACTTAACTGGTACTTATTTTATCAGCCTTGAAAGAATAAAAGGCAAAGCTGACCTTGACAGAACTTGAACTCAGAATGTAAAGCTGAATGAAATGCTGCTAAGTATTTTACCTGGCATGCTAATGATTCTGCCAGCTTGCCATCCAGCACATTCAGAATATTGGCTGTTCCTGGTGAACTCTAGACACAGAGGGCTTGAGGGGAACTGATGTCATGAGCATTGAAACACGAGAACCTTGTACTGGACACCTTGTTTGGATGGATGATCAAAGGATCCTTCAGTAGATGTTACGCTGCAAAAGTGTTTGTGGAATGCACTCTGAGCAGAAACAAAGACTATGCTTTAGGGATTGTGTAAAGTCCCTATTGAAAACACAGGAAATATGAAAGGTCAACTGGAAAAGCAATGCTTGTCATTGCTTCCAATGGAAGTGACAAGTAAAGGAAGGAATGGGGTTTTCAAAAAACCATGCATTTTTCATGCAGAATTTAAGTGAGCTGCTCAAAAATGCACCGTCAGAGTAGTGAATGGAGGAAGCTTGGTCTGCAATATCTGGTATAGGGCCAAGAGAGAACAGTAGAAATTAAAGGTAATGTATTAAAAGCAAAGAGTAAATACTTAATATTTGGCAAGTTATATATATATATATATATATATATATATATATATATATATATATATATACACACTAGCAGAGATACCCGTTGTTACTCAGGATTAAAATGGTATAGTTTGTATATATATATATATATATATATATATATATTGTAGTTTTGTTGAAACCGGTGATACAGGAAAGTGCAGCATTGAAGACAAAACATTTGTGGAGTAAATGATGGTCTAATTCGACTAAGCAACATGTAATATATCCATCTGGAGGATTCCATACCCTAACCTGTCAGGGAAAATTAGTGGGGCATGTAATTTTTGAACACACCGAAAAGTTGTCAGTGGATATACTCGCCTTTGAGGCAGTCAGCACTGCATCTAATATAACCCATCGTATGGTTGACAGACAAATGAATGGAGGTATAATGGAGATATTGTACATAAATGGCTACATTCTGGAAATGGGCTGCAATGGGAGATGGCATTGAGGGTTAAGGTTAGTGTTAGGGTTGGTGAACTGTTGAAATATTGCAGAAGGCAAAAGGTTGACATTGGATTACTGGTGTGGCTGGAGAATAAGAAATATAAAATGAGCCTATGCAGTCACATGAGAATATGTAATAATTAATTACTTGAGAAAATAAGACATATTGGCTTACCGTGTGGTTTGTATATAGCATGTCTGTATTTTTGTAAGCAGTGTAAATTAACAAAATATAAGCAAATGAACGAAATGGAAGCACATGTATCGGAGCTGCAAATTTAACAGTAAATGCCACAATAATTATTACAGAGAGAGAAATATATATATATATATAGGATAAATTTCTTAATGTAATGGTAAATATGTAATTGTAAATACCTTGCAACCTTGCAACTGCTGCAATAACTATTAACTGGTAATGAAACAGTAAATGTGTATTTTTATATATACCCTGAACCTTGCCACCTCATTGTTTATTTCACTGAAAGACATTTGCCCAAAGTGTCATACAGTGGGACTGAACTCAAAACCCCATGGAAAGCAAGCTTTTTCCTACACGGTCATGCCCATGCTTATATAGTAAAAATAGTTGAATAACTTCTGTAATCTAGATAACCTAATCAGTGATAGATGGGTGGGTACCCTGAATGCATAGCAGCCTGGATAAGAACTGGGGAGAAAAAGTTCAAAGAGCTTTTACCTGTTCTGCTAAAAGCAAGGCAACTCCATCATTGAGTAACTGGCATTCCATCAGTTACAACGATAAGAGTCCCGATCAGCAGTATAGTCTGCTAGTGAAGTTAACGTGGAAGTGGCTGAGTACTCCACAGACATGCATATCCTTAACGTAATTCTCATGGAGATTCAGCATGACACAGCGTGTGATAAGGCTGGCCCTTTCAAATACAGGTACTACTCACTATTGCCAGCTGACCGGACTGGAGCAACACGAAATAAAGTATCTTATTCAAGTACACAATGTGCTACCAGGAATCGAACTCACTACCTTATGATCGTGAGCCGAATACCCCAAACCACTAAGCCACTCCACTCGTGTACGAACTTCGATGTTCCCGGTACGGAATGGTGGAGTAAAGGGTGGTAATCGTTGCAGAGTAGAGCAAAGGTTGGAGAGAAATGAAGAAAGTATGCTCCCTTGGATGAGTAACGTTTCATATGCACGAATGGCAAAGCAAAGAGAAGTTAGGAGATTGTTTGAGAGGAATAGAAATGGAACGTGCAAGGGAGATAACTGTGTTGATACTGATGCCTGTGGATAATGGCAGACAGCTACGGAGTAAGTCAAGATGCAGACGTAACGATGGACTTAGCGTAAGGAGAAGACCAAAGAAGACGTGGCCAAAAGTAATAAAAGCTTATCAAAGGATGTTTGAACATCACAAAGGAAATGAGAAAACAATGCAACAAGTGGTGTGGGATGGGTTGGGGATAAGGTGAAGGAGAAGACCAGTCCAAACCATGCAAACATGGAGAGCAAATATATAAAAAATGATGATGATCGATATCATCATCATCATCATCATCATCATCATCATCATCATCATCAGCAGCAGCAGCAGCAGCAGCAGCAGCAGCATCATCGTCATCAACACCCACCATCATCACAAGGAGACAGTAACATGCACACACACCTTCATATGTAGCTTCCATGTCACATGGTTCCAGGTTCACTTAAAAGTCTTCAAAGTGGTGCCCCAGCATGGCCACAGTCTAATGACTGAAACAGATAAAAGGAAAAAGATAAAAAGGATGTGTGTGTGTGTGTGTGTGTGCACGTGTGCACGTCATCATCATCATCATCATCGTTTAACGTGCGCTTTCCATGCTGGCATGGGTTGGACGATTTGACTGAGGACTGGTGAGCCAGATGGCTGCACCAGGCTCCAATCTGATCTGGCAGAGTTTCTACAGCTGGATGCCCAACACTGGTTGTCAAGCGGTGGTGGTGGACAAACACAGACACAAAGACACATACATGTATATAAATATGTATATATAAATATAAATATGTATATATAAATATATGTATGTGTGTATATATGATGGGCTTCTTTCAGATTCTATCTACCAAATCCACTCGCAAGACTTTAATTGACCCAAGGCTATAGTAGAAGGCACTTGCCCAAGATGCTACACAGTAGGACTGAACCTGGAACCATGTGGTTGAGAAGCAAGCTTCTTACCACACAGCCACACAATGTGCATATTAAAAATTGTTGTGAAAGAGAATTGTTAAAACGTGTTTCAAGAAATACAAAGAATAGGAAACAATTACTCCATATCTAACCAGTTGGAAATGTTTCTCTGGTGTATAATGAAGAGAATGTGTTCCTATGATTTAATTTTTTTTTTTTTTTTCTCATGTAGCCCTAAAGAGAATGTGTAAAAGATAGAGAGGTATTGTTATTAATTTAGTCATGGTCTGGCGCAGTTCTGGCCAAAACCTAATGAAATATTTAATCATCTAGGTGGTAATTATGTATAGCTTTATTTCATTATTTGAAAAATACTAATTAAACATTTTATGAAGCATGAAATTTCTTAAAGATGTATAACATCTGGATTTGACCTTGTGTTTTGCCATACAGTAATCCCAAGTTAATCATGTGTGCAAACCCCATTTCAGTCCAATCGATGACTTTTGTTCACATAGCTCTACATTAAAATAACCTCCATATTTGACTAAAACAAGTGGGGGAATATGGTAGTTCTGAACAATTATCTAATTTGACATTTGATTTTGTAAATATAGAACCATTAATTCAACACAAGTGAAGTGGATAGCTGTTATAATTGTGTAATGTATTTTACTGAAAGTCTTTAGGAAAATGTTTACATTTGCCATCAACCATACATGTTGCGTTGGGTTTATATCTCCCACATGGACCATGTAGCATGATTTTGGTGACATATTGAAATAGAATCAGTTTGTTTATGGATTTGGAAGTTCTGCATAAACAAACTTTACATAGTGTTCTGGATCAAACATATTCTTTTTTTAATATGAACAAAGCCTTGTGAGTGGATTTGGTAGATGGAAACTGAAAGAAGCCCATCGTATATATATATATGTGTGTGTGTGTGTGTGTGTGTGTGTGTGTGTGTGTGTGTGTGTGTGTCTGTGTTTGTCCCCCCAACATCGCTTGACAACTGATGCTGGTGTGTTTAGGTCCCCGTAACCTAGCAGTTTGGCAAAAGAGACAGATAGAATAAGTACTAGGCTTACAAAGAAGAAGTCCTGGGGTCAATTTGATTCGACTAAAGGTGGTGCTCCAGCATGGCCGCAGTCAAATGATTGAAACAAGTAAAAGAAAACATATGACAATGCGGAAATCCATGCTTTTGAAACTCTAAACCCTACACGTACCCTACAACCTCTCTCAAAATGTTCTCCCATATATCATGTTAGAGATCCTTAACTTCCATATCAAATACTCAGTCAGCTGGTGCTTGTCTGTCTGTAATTTTCCTTTTCAGGTGAAGGTGATGAAGAAATTTGGTTTTCATAACTTTTGAACAATTGCTATTGAATCTTGGTATAGTTTCTGCATGAAACTCCAGACTTGCGATATAGAGGGCAACTGGGAATTCCAGTGGGACAGCTTCCTGAGTGCCGCAGACCAAATCTGTAGCTGGTGCAAAGTCCCATCCAGACCTAGGGTGACATGGTGGTGGAACAATGCTGTAGACAAGGTCATTAGGGCAAAGAAAACAGGCTTGGAAGGCCTGGAAGAGTGTAGGTTGGAGGGAACTGCATCAGATAGCCAGAAACGAAGCTAGGAGACAGGTATATCCAGCAAGGGGAAAAGCAGAAAAGAAGACGTTTGCCTATGTTCAGTAACGTGAGGACCAATGACTTAAAGTGTTTCAGATTGCAAGACAGTGTGTGAGAGAAAATTGTGATGTCATAGGAGAGAAAAGTGTCTGCTTGGATGATGGTGCACTAGCATTTAATGATTCTGCAAAGAAAGAGGCTTGGAAATGCCATTATGGAAGACTGCTGAAAATAGAGAATGAATGGGAGGAGGAGAGTTTGCCAAATGTTGACTCAACTGAGAGACCAGCTATCTGAATGGACAGTATGTTGGTAGATAATGCAATTAAGGATATGAAGACAGAGAAAACACTTGGCCCATCAGGAATCACCACTGAGATGCTTAAAATATCTGGTGCAGTGGGTTATGGTTTAGTCACTCATATTGTAAACCAGGTGATTCAGGAAGGAGTCATACCCAATGACTGGTGTAGCAGAACCATAGTCAACTGCAACAAAGGTAAAGGTGATACCTTAGATAAAAATAGCTACAGGGGTGGGTATCAAATTATTGGATCAGGTGGTGAAAGTTATAGAGAGGGTCATAGCCCAACAAATTAGGGAGAGAGTTAGCCTAGATGTGATGCAGTTTGGTTTTGTGCTCAGCAGAAGAACTACTGATGCTATATTTCTGGTAAGGCAACTGCAGGAGAAATACTTAGCCAAAGATATACCTCTGTACTTGGCTTTTGTGGACTTGGAGAAAGTCCACAATCCCTTATCTGGTGGCCAATGATCTCTTATCTGGTGGTCAATGTGGAAACTAGGGATAGACAAGTGATTGGTAAGAGCTGTGCAAGCTCTGTACAGGGATTCTCTCCGTAAAGTGAGGGTTGGCAACGAGTATAGTGAAGAATTCTGGGTAGAGGTAGGGGTTCACCAAGGATCAGTCCTCAGCCCCCTCTTATTCATCATAGTCCTCCAGGTAGTAACAGAGGAATTCAAGACAGGCTGGTTCTGGGAGCTCCTCTATGCTGATGACCTTGCTCTAATAGCTAAGTCACTTCCAGAACTAGAGACGAAGTTTAGGGTATGGAAGTAAGGTCTGGAATCGAAGGGCCTTAGAGATAACCTAAACCAAATCTTAGTGAGTAGGAGGGCAGACAAAGTACAAACCCCTTCAGGCAGATGGCCCTGCTCAATCTGTAGAAAAGGCATGGATAGAAACTCCATATGATGTACCTAGTGTAAACTATGGACACATAAAAGGTGCAGCAATATCAAAGGAAAGTTAACCAGGAAAATAGTTTTTGTATGTGGCAGATGCACAGGGGCAGTAAACACTGAAGATGTACAGAAAATAGATTCCATCACACTCCAGGGGGAAAAATTAGAAGTAGTTGATAGCTTCTGTTACCTAGGTGACCAAGTCAGTAGTGAGGGTGGTTGCTCTGAGAGTATAGCAGCTATTCTTTTTCTGAGAATAAGAATAGCCTGGGCAAAGTTCAGGGAGGCCCTACCTCTGCTGGCAACTAAGAACCTCTTTCTCAGGATGAAAGGTAGACTGTATGATGCATGTGTGTGAACTGCCATGCTACACAGCAGTGAAACATGGGTCATGACTGCTGAGGACACACGTAGGCTTGAAACGAATGAAGCTTGTATGATCCGCTGGATGTGTAATGTCAGTGTGCATAGACGACAGAGTGTGAGCACCTTGAGCGAAAAGGTGTGCAAGAGAGATGATTGCACTGGAATGGTCATTGGCAATCTGATACACCTCACTGCTGCCACTGTTCTTCCAGTCCTTCCAAGCCTGTTTCTTTTCCTTAATGGCCCTGTCAACAGCACATTGTTCTACCACCACGTTACCTTGGGTTGAGAGGAGACTTTGTACCATCCACAGATCGGGTCAGTGGCCTTCAACAGGTTGTCCCGTAGAAACATCCAGTTGTCTCCTACAGCTTTGAGTAATATGTCTCTGAATCTCTTTTTGTGGGATCCTTAAGCTTCCAGACCCTTCTCCTCCTTGCTGGGCATCTATTTAGCCCTGATCCTAAATTCGCTAATCTTTGTCATGGGGTGCATTCTTCATCTGGGAAGATTTTTGCATTTACAAGTAGCCATCTTTCCCTTTTTCTGGCGAGGATGTAGTCAATTTGATTAGTGTGTCTACCAGATTGGTAGGTAACTGATAGGTTTCCTGAAGTTGGTATTGCAAACTGTAAGATCATTTGCATTGCAGAACTCCAGCAGCCTGGTTCCCTCCTCATTGTGGGAACCAAAACCGTAGCCTCTATGTACGCCATGGAAGCCCCCTGCATGTTATCCAACAGTCACCAACCACAGAGAGAGGGTCCCTGTCATTCGTCGATAAGGTAGTCTGCAAGAGGGTGTCATAAAAGCATAGGCCAAGATAATGGTTGCTAACACATGATGCAGCACTAATCTAATGTGACTACCTCGATTACCTTATCAACTAATTTCTCTGCAAGAAGTATACCCATGCCCCCAACTCCGTTAGGGTTCCCTGCCCAGAAAATCTTATTCATATGTTCTTAGTCTGTGAGGAACCTCCTCCTATCCACTTTAATTCTTGGATGCAGCTCCATTCAAGCATCTCAACAATCTCAGCAGACCTACCTTTCAGTGTGCCCACATTGAGTTTGCCAATCCTGCGGGTATGGGAGGTGTGGGTCTGTGAGACCCTGGGATGGGGGACAGCAGCATCATGCACCTGAAAAGAAAGCTCGCATTTGGCAGAATTCATAAACAAACAATAACCTTCAACCTGCATACACTAGACCATCATTTTTATGTGCTACATGATCACTACCTTACATAGGAGATAAACCCTAAGTAGGGGTGGAGATGGCATTAAGCCTTTAGAAGTGTTAATGGGAGACATCCGATATCTGTATATAAATGGGTGGGCTTCTATATCAGCAGGTAGCAAATAATGTATGTGTATGTCTTCTTCCATTATTACTGAATGTAGAGGGAGGGCGAGTTGATGGTCATACTGGAGCAAGTTGTGTGACTGAGTGCATATAATCTCGAAACACTTTGCTAAATGAGAGTGCCTCTCTCTATGTGATTGTTTGGCCTCTAGAAATAGCAACTGAATTTGGCCATCAAATTATACTGTGCATCTTAAAAAGAAGGAGAAGACATAGAAGATAATGTAGTCCTCAATACATGATACTACCTGACAAAAATATAGGATGGTCACAATTTGAATGCTTTTTAAGGTAACACCTTTTCATCTATAAACACTGTTTGGCAATTGATTCACTTTCCTCACTTCCAGCTAGAAGATGACCTCTGACAGTCAAGCAGACAGCTTTGATCTTTTGCACAGATGAAATATTTTTCAGCTATGAAAAGTTGGTTTTAACTGCTATTTTGCACAAACTGAAAATTTAGTGGGTGGAATGAGACACTTGTCCTATTCATTGTTATTAGACAATGCTATTAGTATATTAACTCAGTCATCACACAATTACTGTAAGATTGTTATGGTATTGCATAACATGCTAAAATATCACAGGGGGATGACTTCAATCCTTGGTAACACAAGGATATGGTTTTGAGCTAAAGCAAAGAAGTGAGGCTTTGATTGCAACAGTAAATTAAAGGGCGAATTCCTTTGGCAGACTCTCTTTCTCCCATTCATTCTCCACATTTAGCAGTCATTCATTATGGCTTCTCCAAGCCTCTTTCTTTGCAAGGGCACCATCATCCATGTGGACATGTTTCTCTCCTGACATCACAATTCTCTCTCACACACTGTCTTGCAACACGAAACACCTCAAGTCTTTGGTCCTCGTGTCACTGGACATTGACAAACTTCTTTTCTGCTACTCCCTTGGCTATATATACCTGTCCCTTAGCTTCCCTTTTGGCTATTTGATACATTCTCCTGCTACCCCACACTCTTCCAGGCATGTTTCTTTGCTCAAAATGGCCTTGTCTACAGTATTGTGGCCCTGGATATGCTAATCGATTATCATTTGGTAATTATGATACTTCTTCTACATTTAAAGATAACTTTAATAAATAAACAATTTATGTATTATAGTATTTGATACTTGTCTGTTGTCTACATTGTTCACATAAATGCCAGTACCAGGCATAAGTGGTTTCTAGCAGTAAGAGAAGCTTAAGGATAAAGTTAGTAACCACAAGTCAACTCTTACACTCTCAGTGTTGTGATGAGAGTCAAGGTAGCCTCTTATGAAGAATGGACTGAACCGAAAGAGTGTATATAGTTTGTGTTATTTCATAGTGAAGTTGGAGAGTGTGGGTTGGTTTGCTCATTTGGAACGTTTATTGTTGGTTCTTGAGAGATAGTTACGTTCTTATTGTTGCTGCATTATCTTATTTTATCGCACTGGTACCACATATTTTAGGCCATTATCCCAATAGTGGTGGTATTACTATATTTGATACAAAACATGTTATAGCATCTGGCAACGAAAGGTTCAAAGCTCACGTAGGTTGAAATTCACATGCAAACCAAGCATTAATTTCTTTCTTACTAGATTGTCAGCCTTACGAAATTCCCTTGACCATGTTTTTTTTCTTCTGCAGCCATCCACATATTATTCAAGATCAACTACGTCAATCTTACCAATTTTGAAGGCACAGCTCTTGCCGTTTGTCTCAGAAGGAATGCAAAAGCCAAAGATACAGCCCCCTGTATCCAGTTAAATTGTTCAAATAAAACAGAGAAAAAAAACCCTAACACCTGCTACTATTCTTGTGAATTAATAAGCTGTATACTTTGTCAAACTGAGCCCCCATCATCATCTTTAACATGTCTCACAGCTCAAACCTTATACTAAATATTTTATCCAATCATTTCTCTCCAGAATGGCAACCTTTACACGGAATCACCTTCTCATCAGACATTAATTTACAGAACTTGAAAAAAGACATCATCTACATTCATGTTAACAGTTTAGGAAAACCTGCAGATGTTCTCTGGACATCATTTTTTTCTCTTGCTCGCACTATATAATAGTACTAACAAGAATTTCTAACAAAGGTACAAAGCCAAAAATTTCATAGGAGGACATAATTTGTCAACTATATTGACCCACTCCTTATCTAGTATTTTATTTCATTGCCCTCAGAAACATAGAAATGTGAAGTGTGTTGACACTGCTAACCCTTTCATGACTTACTTTAGCATACAGTATGTAGTGAAACCTCTCTCTCGGGCATTCAATCATAAATGATAACAAAGCGGCTAACATCTAGCCTCCGGCTGCCTTGGACCCTTCTGTCCACCATCCTGATTGGTTCTTATTTGCGCGGCAATTGTCTCCACTTCTGCTTCGCGCCGGGGTGCATTCCATCCAATCATGGCCTTCAGATAAGGTCATGTGAGAGAGAGTTTCTCTGGGTTTCCGGTGAGCCCTATTTCAACTATAAATAAGCCCAATCCAACGACGCCAGTAGTCTTCAATTCCAGATCTCTCACAGGTCTGGTCGCTGACCACACATACAGGTACAGCCAGTTCCAGCGTTGACGTCTTCACCACCAATGTACTGACTACCACAATGTCGTGTGCCAGCAACCCCACCACCAGGGACACACCAATATCAACAAACACGGTTTTATCTCAACACTGTATGAGTGGATTACTTCCACCACGAGAAACAGTCAGAACTAACCTGCGAGAATATTCCGTATCAAGTAACCGGTCACAACATCGATACTCAACACACATATTGTGATACCACAGCTCTGCTCCTTGGCCACAACTTCCTGCGTATGAACATTCTATATCTTGTGTAACTCTTATACGAACTGGTTTTTCTCTATCTCAGTGTTTTAAGACTTTTTACAGTCTATGTTAAAGACACTCTTTCTATGTTCTGCGTTCCTCTCATTCACACACACACTTGTACACTCACATATTGTACACACACTATTGCTTATACGACTGTCCATTATTCCACATTGTTGTATACATTCTCTTGTACACGAATGCTTGACTTATCTACTGTGTTATTTATATATGCCGCATGAACACACACAGACACAAACAGTTTCACTATGTTAATAAATTTACACTCTTTATATATACATAACGGTTGTGTTTGTCGTTCTCACCTTCTGGCACTTGGCTCATATCTCTCATTGTGAGCCTTCTGTTGTCGTCGTCGTCGTTTAACGTCCGCTTTCCATGCTAGCATGGGTTGGACGATTTGACTGAGGACTGGTGAAACCAGATGGCTACACCAGGCTCCAATCTGATTTGGCAGAGTTTCTACAGCTGGATGCCCTTCCTAACGCCAACCACTCAGAGAGTGTAGTGGGTGCTTTTACGCGTCACCCGCACGAAGGCCAGTCAGGCGGTACTGGCAACGGCCACGCTCAAAATGGTGTTTTTTATGTGCCACCCGCACAAGAGCCAGTCCAGAGGCACCGGCAACGACCTCGCTCGAAAATCCTACGATGGCCCCACACAAGAACCAGTTCAAGGGCACTGGCAATGATCCCGTTCGCAAGATTGCATGTGTCGCCTGCACAAGAGCCAGTCCAGGGGCACTGGTAATGATCCCGTTCGCAAGATTTCATGTGTCGCCCACACAAGAGCCAGTCCAGGGGCACCGGCAACGATCTTGCTCGCAAGATTTCATGTGTTGCCCGCACATGAGCCAGTCCAGAGGCACTGGGAACGGTCTCGCTTGAAAATCCTACGACGGCCCCACACAAGAGCCAGTTCAGGGACACTGACAACGATCTCTCTCGAAACATTTCATGAGTCACCCGCACAAGAGCCAGTCCAGGGACACTGGCAATGATCCCGCTAGAAAGATTTCATGTGTCGCCCGCACATGAGCCAGTCCAGTGGCACTGGCAACGATCTCGCTCGAAAGATTTCATGTGTCGCCCGCACGTGAGCCAGTCCAGTGGCACTGGCAACGATCTCGCTCAAAAGATTTCATGTGTCGTCCGTACATGAGCCAGTCCAGTGGCACTGGCAACGATCTCGCTGCAAACATTTCATGTGTCGCCCGCACATGAGCCAGTTCTGGGCACTGGTAACGATCTCGCTTGAAAATCGTACGACGGCCCACCACAAGAGTCAGTTCAGGGCCACGAAATCGCTCTCGCTCTATACATTTCATGTGTCACCCGCACATGAGCCAGTCCAGGGGCACCGGCAACGATCTCGCTCAAAAGATTTCATGTGTTGCCCGCACATGAGCTAGTCCATGGGCACTGGCAACGATCCAACTCGAAAGATTTCATGTGTCGCCCGCAAATAAGCCATTCCAGGAGCACTGGTAACGATCTCACTCGAAACATTTCATGAGTCACCCGCACAAGAGCCAGTCCATAGGCACTGGCAATGATCCCGCTAGAAAGATTTCGTGTGTCGCTCGCACATGAGCCAGTCCAGGGGCATTGGCAACGATCTCGCTCGAAAGATTTCATGTGTCGCCGGCACATGAGCTAGTCCAGGGGCACTGGCAACGATCCCGCTCGAAAGATTTCATGTGTCGCCCGCAAATGAGCCATTCCAGGAGCACTGGCAACGATCTCGCTCAGAAATCCTACGACAGCCCCGTACAAGAGCCAGTTCAGGGGCACTGGCAACGATCTCGCTCGGAACATTCCATGTGTCACCCGCACATGAGCCAGTCCAGGGGCACTGGCAATGATCCAGCTCGAAAGATTTCATCTGTCGGCCGCAAATGAGCCATTCCAGGGGCACCGGCAACGATCTCGCTCGAAAATCCCACGACGGCCCCGCACAAGAGCCAGTTCAGGGGAACCGGCAACGATCTCGCTCGAAACATTTCATGTGTCACCCGCACAGAAGCCACTCCAGGGGCACTGGCAACGATCTCGCTTGAAAATCCTAAGATGGCCCCACACAAGAGCCAGTTCAAGGGCACTGGCAACGATCTCGCTCGAAAGATTTCATGTGTCGCCCGCACATGAGCCAGTTCAGGGTCACTGGCAACGATCCCGCACGAAAGATTTCATGTGTCACACGCACATGTCCCAGTTCAGGGGCACCGACAACGCTCTTGCTCGAAACATTTCATGTGTCACCTGCACATGAGCCAGTCCAGGGCACTAGCAACGATCCCGCTCGAAAGATTTCGTGTGTCGCTCGCACATGAGCCAGTCCAGGGGCATTGGCAACGATCTCGCTCGAAAGATTTCATGTGTCGCCGGCACATGAGCTAGTCCAGGGGCACTGGCAACGATCCCGCTCGAAAGATTTCATGTGTCGCCCGCAAATGAGCCATTCCAGGAGCACTGGCAACGATCTCGCTCAGAAATCCTACGACAGCCCCGTACAAGAGCCAGTTCAGGGGCACTGGCAACGATCTCGCTCGGAACATTCCATGTGTCACCCGCACATGAGCCAGTCCAGGGGCACTGGCAATGATCCAGCTCGAAAGATTTCATCTGTCGGCCGCAAATGAGCCATTCCAGGGGCACCGGCAACGATCTCGCTCGAAAATCCCACGACGGCCCCGCACAAGAGCCAGTTCAGGGGAACCGGCAACGATCTCGCTCGAAACATTTCATGTGTCACCCGCACAGAAGCCACTCCAGGGGCACTGGCAACGATCTCGCTTGAAAATCCTAAGATGGCCCCACACAAGAGCCAGTTCAAGGGCACTGGCAACGATCTCGCTCGAAAGATTTCATGTGTCGCCCGCACATGAGCCAGTTCAGGGTCACTGGCAACGATCCCGCACGAAAGATTTCATGTGTCACACGCACATGTCCCAGTTCAGGGGCACCGACAACGCTCTTGCTCGAAACATTTCATGTGTCACCTGCACATGAGCCAGTCCAGGGCACTAGCAACGATCCCGCTCGAAAGATTTCATGTGTCGCCCGCACATGAGCCATTTCAGTGGCACCGGCAACGATCTCGCTGGAAAGATTTCATATGTCACTCGCACAAGTGCCAGTCCAGGGGCACTGGCAACGATCACGCTCGAAGGATTTCATGTGTCGCCTGCACATGAGCCAGTCCAGGGGCACTACCAACGATCCCGCTCGAAAGATTTCACGTGTCGCCCGCACATGAGCTAGTCCAGGGCACTGGCAACGATCCCGCTCGGAAGATTTCATGGGTCGCCCGCAAATGAGCCAGTCCAGGGGCACTGGCAATGATCCCGCTCGAAAGATTTCATGTGTCGCCTGCACACAAGGCAGTCCAGAGTCACCGGCAACGATCTCGCTGGAAAAACCTCATGTGTCACCCACATATGTGCCAATCCAGGGGCACTGGAAACGATCCCGCTCGAAAGATTTCATGTGCCACCCGCACATGAGCCAGTCCAGGTGCACTGGCAACGATCCCGCTCGAAAGATTTCATGTGTCACCCGCACATGAGCCAGTCCAGGGGCACTGGCAACGATCTCGATTGAAAATCCTACGACGGCCCCACACAAGACCCAGTTCAAGGGCACTGGCAACGATCTCGCTAGAAAGATTTCATGTGCCGCTCGCACATGGACCAGTTCTGGGCACTAGCAACGACCTCGCTCGAAAATCTTACGACGGCCCCCCACAAGAGCCAGTTCTGGGGCACCGAAAACGATCTCGCTCGAAACATTTCATGTGTCGCCCGCAAATGAGCCAGTTCAGTGGCACTGGCAACGATCTCGCTCGGAAATCCTACGACGGCCCCCCCAAAAGAGCCAGTTCAGGGGCACCGGCAACGAATTCGCTCGAAACATTCCATGTGTCACCCGCACATGAGCCAGTCCCGGGGCACTGGCAACGATCTCGCTCGAAAATCCTACGACGGCCCCACACAAGAACCAGCCAAGGGGCACCGGCTATGACCTCGCTCGAAAGATTTCATGTGTCGCCCGCACATGAGCCAGTCCAGGGGCACTGGCAACGATCCCGCTTGAAAGATTTCATGTGTCACCCGCACATGAGCCAGTCCAGGAGCACTGGCAACGATCCCGCTCGAAAATCCTAGGACGGCCCCGCACAAGAGCCAGTTCAGTGGCACCGGCAACGATCTCGATGGAAACATTTCATGTCTCACCCGCACAAGAGCCAGTCTAGGGGCACTGACAACGACCTCGCTCGAAAGATTTCATGTGTCGCCCGCACATGAGCCAGTCCAGGGGCACTGGCCACGATCCTGCTCGAAAGATTTCATGTGTCGCCCGCACATGAGCCAGACCAGGGGCACTGGCAACGATCCCGCTCGAAAGATTTCATGTGTTGTCGCCCGCACATGAGCCAGTCCAGGGGCACTGGCAACGATCTCGCACGAAAAACCTCATGTGTTATCCGCACAAGAGCCAGCCCAGGAGCACTGGCAATGATCTCGCTCGAAAGATTTCATGTGTCACCCGCACTTTAGCCAGTCCAGAGGCACTGGCAACGATTCCGCTGGAAAGATTTCATGTGTCGCCCGCTCATAAGCCAGTCCAGGAGCACTGGCAACGATCTCGCTCGAAAATCCCTAAAATTCACTCCATAATTGCCCACGGGCATATGGCGTAGTGGTTAAGAGCGCGGGCTACTAACCCCAAGATTCCGAGTTCGATTCACGGCAGCGACTTGATTAATAATATTAATAATAATAATAATATAATATAATAATAGTAACATCGTTAGGAATGAGAACCCAGGTTCAAAATTTCCCCGAGACACCTGACGAAGGCTGGAGGGTATATCAGCCGAAACGTTGTGTTAACAACAAACAAGATGAGGATAAATATCCGTCAAATGTAAATAATGTAAATAATTCCTCATCTCTTCAATATAGAACTCTATTATCTAATTGGTACGGAGCCTACATTAGACTTCATTGGAGATATATAGAGAAACTCCATTAAAAACTAGGTCGTCTTTCAAACCATCTAGCTTTCCTGTGTAGATGTAGAGACTCAAAGCTAATACCACCTGGCTTAAATATAATGACACCAGTGGATTCATATAAAGCTAGAAGAGTAGCGGAAAGGGCAGGACATGCCCTCGTCCGTGAGAGGATCTATAACTAGAGATGACGACAGAAAGAGAATTCAACAAGATCTAGGAAAATCGTACATGAAAGAATTTGAAATGGTGAAGACAAGCCAGATTAAGAAGTTTATGAAACTTAAAGGTCAGAGAATGAAGACTGAAGTCCATCACCCACCTGTGAAAGCAGTGATTAATGTAAGTAGCCGACGTCTGGAAGACTCCGAAGAAGCCGTACTAAAGAAAGGCCTCAACTTTGCGACAACCATCAAGCGCATTCCATACTTGGACATAATAGCCCCTATTGAAGAGATAACCATAAAGATACCAAAAGCTCAGGGAGATGAACTAAGGTGGAAGGTGAGACAGGTACTGGAAAAAGCGAAACTTCCCAAACCAAACATCACTAAGGAAGAAAAGTTCACTATCAAACGGCTACAAAGAGACAATTCCATCATAATACTCCCAGCGGACAAGGGAAATGCTACAGTGGTGATGAACAAGTCTGACTACTCCGAAAAATTGGCAAGTCTTATAAGTGATGGTAGCTACAGTAGAGTAAAGAAAGACCCAACTCTGAAAACAGAGAGGAAGTTGTCACAGAACAAGGATCACTTCACACCAATGAAGTACAGACAGCTGACTCAACACTACAGTAAACTACCACACATGTACGGTCTCCCTAAGATTCACAAGGAAGGTATTCCACTAAGACCTATAGTGAGCTGTAGAGGTTCAGCATGTCATCCACTGAGCCGCTTCTTGGTGGATATAATCAGTCCATTAGCAGGAAAGTCAACATCATACGTGAAGAATTCCATCCACTTCACAGAATTGATCAAGGATACCCCCATTGAATCCAACCAGATGGTGAGTCTAGATGTGATAAGTCTATTCACCAAAGTCTCAACTGGTGAAGCACTATCGGTGATTCAAGAAAAACTAGTGACAGACACCCATCTAAAAGAACGCACTAGTATACCAATAACAAACTTGATGGAAATGTTGACTTTCTGTGTGGAAACTACCTACTTCAGTATGGACACTGATATATATCGACAAGAAGAGGGTTTAGCTATGGGTTCGCCATTATCACCGATAATAGCCAATATATACATGGAATACTTCGAGAATTTGGCTTTAGGATCAACACCACTAAAACCAACCCTATGGCTGCGATACGTTGATGACACCTTTATTCTCTGGCCCCACCAGCAAGATGTCCAAATGCTGCTAGATCATGTGAACTCAATAAATCCATCCATACAGTTCACCATGGAAAAGGAACAGAACAATTAGCTGGCATTCCTGGACGTATTAATAACACGCACCGAGTATGGATTCAGGACATCCGTATAACGCAAGCCAACCTTCACTGGACGATACCTTAACTTCAATTCCCACCATCCATACAGTGTAAAGAGAGGAATTGCTCAGTGCCTAAAACATCGAGCAATGTTTATAAGTAGTGATCGTGATACCCACCACGAAGAAATGATCAAGCTCAGTAAGAATCTATTAAGAAACAACTACCCCAAGAACATACTATCTACTCCAATTATGAAGAAAAGAGAGGATGAAACCAATAAACTGTCTACAGTCTGTCTACCCTACGTGAAAGGCCTCTCCGAAAAGATACAAAAGATATGCGGCCCATATGACATCAGGGCAGTATTCAAGAGCAATACAACACTGTGACAGGGGGGGGGGGGACGATACAGTGTTTGCTAGCGTCCAAAAAATAAAAAAATGAAAAAAGTGGGTAAGGCAAGCAACTTTTTCTAAGCAAGACAGAGTTTACTTTGCCAGCGTCTGAAAAGAACAAAAAAAAAAAAAAAAAAAAGAACGAAAAAGTGGAAAGGGAGGCAGAAAGCGTATTAGGAATGAAAATGTAGTTAAGACAGAGTAAGTTAAAATGTAAAAGGCATTTTTTTTTTCTTAAACATGAGATATAGTTTAAAATATACGATGTTTTTGAAAGACACTATATTCTATAATGAGATTATATATACTTTCTCACACAACAATTCAAATATATTTATTTGAAATCATTTATTTGTTTTAAATCGTTCATCTTTCCCCCCCTCTCACTCTCACACACACACGCAAATATACTACTTTGGGAGCGAAAGAGTTTTATTTATATTTCACAACTATGAAACAAAAACGTATGTAATAATTTGTCAGTCGTTTTTCGGACCACAAAAAGCGTTTTGTAATGTTTCAGATTAACAACCGCACGATTTCCACTAGGGTGTTACGGTTAGGGTTTTAGGGTTAGGGTTAGAGTTTTACGGTTAGGATTAGGGTTAGGGTTAAGGTTAGTGTTAGGATTACGATTAGGGTTGGTGTTAGGGTTACGGTTTTAGGGTCAGGGTTAGGGTTAGGGTTTAGGGTTAGGGTTAGAGTTAACCTAGAAGGGACAGGCCCCTTATTTTTGGTTAAGGCTGTTGGGAAGTTTTCCTAAGTTACTCCAATTCACATCCCCAATGCAAACCTTCAGATCAACCTTCTCCTATGCAGATCTCTAATGCAACTTTAACAAAAAACAGTCAATGAGTGGAAATAACCAATAAACTGATTCCTTATAGGATTTCCCAATTAAATTGCCAGCAAACCATTTTCAGCCAAACCAATTTCAACGGATTTCGCTCAAATCTGATGTCCATGTTATTTATTTTGGTTTGAAATAAAGTACTTGATCACTTAATAATCCTAGCTTAATCCCGAGCAGCGCCGGGCTATACTGCTAGTATTTAATATTCCATATTTAATACTCAGTATTTCATATATTCAATAAGACATTCAATACTTCATTTCATTTTACTATTTATATTATCTATTCCATATTCTGTATCCCACATTAATTTCATAAGAATATAAATAAAACATAAAAAAACAGACAGAGTTGGAACTCTTTTAAATAATATATTCCTCTATACACGATCATACAAAACCCTTTTTTTAATATTTTTTTGTTTTTATTTTTGTTTTTATTCACGCACACACACACAACACAACACACACACACACACACACACACACACACACACACACACACACACATATATATATATATATATATATATATATATATATATATATATTGTTTTAGGGAAAAGAACCAAGGTTCATGAACTCATCGATGAAAATCCACTGTCACATATAAAAAAATTAATAAATAAAAGTACAATAAATAAGTATAATATAATACAAAGTAAATATCATAAGATAAAGATAATAAAACGATTACACGTGTTTCATAACCAATTTTCAAATAGAAAGAAAATTTAAATCGATTAAAATATCGAAAATCAATTCTATTAAAAAATATAGCTAATCTTCAGGTCAAAATACAACAATAATCTATATATATAAAAATGAGAATGTGTGTCTGTCTGTCTGTGTGAGTGTGTGTGTGTGTGAATCCCTAAAACTCGAGAACTACGCAACCAATTTCATTCAAATGTTATACATGCCTTACTTAGGGTTCCAGTTGTGTTTTAGTCAAAAAATTTTTTAACTTCTTGCAGAGTTCGAGCCCACGGCAACATAATATCTCCTCCACTATTTAAGTATTACGTGTCAAAATTGAAACAAATACACTCATGTCAAATACTTTCACTTTAAAAATGAAATTATTCCACTAACTGAAACAATCACATTTCGATACTGTAATGACAGATACTTTCAGAGAGAGAGAAAGAGAGAAAGAGAGAGAGAGAAAGAGAGAGAGAGAGAAAGAGAGAAAGAGAGAGAGAGAAAGAGAGAGAGAGAGAAAGAGAGAGAGAGAGAAAGAGAGAGAGAGAAAGAGAGAGAGAGAAAGAGAGAGAGAGAGATGTATATGTATACATCTAGATGTATATGTACACGTATCTTCGATACTGTAATGACAGATACTTTCAGAGAGAGAGATGTATATGTATACATCTAGATGTATATGTACACGTATATGTATATATATATATATATATATATATATATATATATATATATATATATATATATATATATATATATATATATATATATATATATATATATGTTAATTCTCTGAACGAGGTGTTAACAGTAACTGCACGATAAAGTGAAGTATATTTGCCATTTAAATGTGGTTGACCCCTAAGGGTGGATGTTACTGTTGCTTTTAGCCCCAGGAGAACATCTCCTCCAGCTGGCTTATCGACACATATCTGTGTCCTGTCTATTTTTGCCAAGGGAAGTTATCACTCCCATCTTGATCTGCGATACGTACGGACCCGAGTTTCAGGGTTATTTCCCTTCTTCAGCGTACGATAATCGCCGACCTTCGATGAGAATGACAATCCCTTGGCAATATATAAATCTTTTTCCAGTGAAGTTATTCACTGATATCGAAAAAGTGAAAACAAGCAATGTTAATTCTCTGAACGAGGTGTTAACAGTAACTGCACGATAAAGTGAAGTATATTTGCCATTTAAATGTTGAAAACTTCCCTTGGCAAAAATAGACAGGACACAGATATGTGTCGATAAGCCAGCTGGAGGAGATGTTCTCCTGTGGCTAAAAGCAACAGTAACATCCACCCTTAGGGGTCAGCCACATTTAAATGGCAAATATACTTCACTTTATATATATGTAGTGAAACTACCTCCCGCCATTAGATACAAAACTACTATCGCCATTACATACAATCTTCTCATTTAAATATAAATAAATGCGAGCGTAGTAGAGAACCCATTCCTTGTCCATCATGTGACTGATCATTATTCGAATCGGCAACTTCTTCGAACCGTTCCCGCCAGAACGCAAACTGACCAATCACGGCCCCTAATAAGGTCACGTGATGGAGTAAAATTGTAAAGGCATTTGGAGCCCTCTTAACGCTATATATAGATCAACTCATACCCAATAATTTGTCTCGGTCCAGTTTCTCTTTTAGAACTGTTCCGTGTACCACACGACAGCAGCAGCAGCCAGCGACCACTTCAGCAGCTTCGTCCAGCCACGATGACCTCCGCCGTCGCCACATCAGCAACAAGAGTCTACTACTACTATCCAGCATCATCATCATGACCAACACGATTAATACCAAACAGCCTCTACACTACCAGCGTCAACACGCTTTACTATGTACACCACACCAAACTCCGCGGCACATCTCTCTCTTCGATTCTGTTAGGTGACTCAGCTTCACCACGGTAAATAAACAGACAAGAAATTCTCAGCCAGCGATGAACATCTGTATAACAAGAATCAAGGCCCTGGCATCGAAGCCAAAACACAACTAGTGATAAGCTCTGCCACACTCAGCCCCCTCACTTTCACATACAGAACTTTTCCTATAGTATACTAACGAACTGGTATAATTGTCCACGTGTTATTGACTCTCTTTCTATCTGCTGTAATAATACACATACACATACATACTTTTCTTTGTACGACGGCCTGTCTTTGATTATGTTCTTATATGTCGCATTCACACTCTCACACAGACATACATCTTTAACACTACAATAAATATGTATAGATCCGTAATGCATCTTACAGCTGTGTCTGTCATCTAATACGGTTGTGGTCTTTCATTACTGGTCATCTATGTTATCGACGTATAACATATTATGTATATCATCCATTGATATATATATTTGTATGTTCGACCGTGTGACACGTTTAAATAAAAGGAGTCCTCTGTTCTTCCATTCGTCACCATATCTCCTTTTATGAGTTCGCACGGTCGTCCCTTACATATATATAGATATAGATCTATATGCATACATGAATATGTATACATATGTGTAGATGTACATGTAATATGTACACATATATATATACATGCATACAGATATCTATACATATATACACCCATCACACACATACACATGCACACAAACACACACATTAGTCATTTGTTTTCTTATCCAAAACTACGTCAAAAGTACTGAATGAATCTTTATGAAATTTGGAAATTATATTCTATGCATAACGGCCATAACTCCCATGAAAATTCATATATTTTTGATGTTGATGAAATTTTAACCCGAACATAACAGATGAGCATTATTTGTAATTCAACGGTACAACAGTGTAAGACTACCCTTTCAAACATACTTACATTGTGATTTCTGCAATGTGGTGCATAAATTGTCAAGTAAATGAGACGCATCTTTGCCTCCACTGATTCACTTGCAAAGTGTTGAGTAAAATTATTTCGTTGCAGACCTCCTTTGAGTCTTTTTATTATCACTGCGACACACATAGTCCCCAGTTGGTAACATTGATTTCAATGCCTTCCAAGATGAGAGACTGGTTGTTCTAAGACATTTATCGATTGTAAATTTTGTTTGCACAGTTACCTATCGGTATAGTGGTCATTTGCAAACTCCAGAGGCGACACTTTCATTTCCCTTTACTCCAAACGTCACACGTTGTTATTTCAATTGGGTCATGCCCTTCCAATTTCTATAGATCCGTAATGCATCTTACAGCTGTGTCTGTCACCTGTATGGTGAGCAATCCTACATGTATTTGGAATGTTTGTGTGTGTGTGTCTGTCTGTCTGTCTGTCTGTCTGTGAATCCCTAACACTCGAGAACTACACAACCAATTTCATTCAAATTTTACACATGCCTTACTTGTGTTTTAATCAAAACCAATTTCTAACCTATGGCATACTTCCAGTCCACAGCAACATTATATCTCTTCCACTATTTAAGTATTACGTGTCAAAAATGAAACAAAAACACTGATGTCAATTCCAACTGGACTCTCCAAAACATTGTCTCCTTACATCTCATTCTCATTTAAGTACCACGGCAGGTAAATACAAATTAATTCTCACGACGATATAATGGAAGATGGTAACAGACATTAACCACATGCTACCCTGTCAAGTCAAATATATTGTCATCCAATTCAACTCTAACCTTCCTACCCTAACGACAGTTCTAAGAACCCAACACGACTACAGCACTACTTAACTGCTATCTCTAAAATTTTGTCCACTTACATCTCATTCTCATTTCTCTACCACCACAGTGAAATACAACTTACTTATCAATAAAACTCTCATTGACACTGAAGACAGAATTGCTACACTGGGTGGTAATGAATTGTCCACATATAGCCTGCCACAGACATTCAGGTCAGGGTCAAATAGCCTTCCCACTGCCGTCATTCGTGAAACCTCTTACGACACTCAAGCGCTTTCAAACTACATTGCTGAAAACAAGCATAAATTACTTCCGGACCAGCTACAGGCCTACACAACTATTATTAACAGTGTACGCCAACGTGATGGACGAATCTTCTTCCTCGATGCTCCTGGAGGGACAGGGAAAACATTTATAACAAAGCTTCTCCTTGCAGAAGTTAGGCAGCATCAGGACATTGCAGTAGCTGTGGCTTCCTCTGGGATTGCAGCTACTTTGTTACCCGGTGGCAGGACAGCACACTCGACTTTTAAACTCCCTCTAAATTTAGCAGCATCCGAGATGCCTTCATGCAACATCACCAAAAGCTCAGATCAGGGGCAGGTACTTAAAAGGTGTCATTTAATTGTCTGGGATGAATGCACCATGGCTCACAAGAGAGCTTTGGAAGCATTAGATAGAGCCCTGAAAGACATCCGAGACTGTCACGCTCCAATGGGAGGTGTTACGCTTCTGTTGTCAGGTGATTTCAGGCAAACTCTTCCTGTCATTCCAAAAGGCACTAGAGCAGATGAGGTCCAAGCATGCCTAAAGTCCTCTACCCTGTGGCATCATGTTACTATCCTCACTCTTAACACTAACATGAGAGCTCAGCTACACGGCGACCAAATGTCCAAAAAATTCGCACAGGACATTTTCACAATTGGTGATGGCAAGGTGCCTCTCGATGCTGCAGAAGAAATAGAAGTATGGCTATTTTGTTCTGTTGTTAATTCTGTAGATGACCTCAAACACAAAGTCTTTCCCAACTTTAAACAAAACTACCAAAATCACAATTGGCTGTGTGAAAGAGCAATATTAGCTCCAAAAAACGTAGCTGTTACAAAAATTAATCAACAGCTGATGCATTCTCTTCCCGGCAATCTTCAAACTTACAAGTCTGTTGATACAGTTCCAGATACAAATGAAGTGGTGAACTATCCTCCTGAATTTCTCAATTCGTTGGAGCCTCCAGGACTACCTCCCCACATATTATCACTTAAAGTTGGAACGCCTGTTATGCTGCTCCGCAATCAGGAACCACCAAGACTTTGCAATGGAACACGACTCGTTATAAAGAAAATGATGTCACACGTTATCGAGGCTACCATTCTTTCTGAATGTGCAAAAGGGGATGACGTCTTTATTCCAAGAATTCCTCTTACTCCATCAGGAGCAGACATTCCTTTTACATTCAGAAGACTACAATTTCCCCTTCGTGTGACTTTTGCCATGTCCATAAACAAATCTCAGGGTCAAACACTGTCTGTAGCTGGTCTTCTCTTGGAAGAGCCCTGCTTCTCACATGGACAACTGTATGTTGGCTGCTCAAGAGTGGCAGCAAAAAAAACCTATTTGCATATTCTCCACAAGGGAAAACAAGGAACATTGTTTACAACGAGGTGTTATAATCACAACAGTAAGAAAGTATGTACATGACTTTCATATATTTATATTGACTGTCATATATTTATATTGATATACATATATTTATATTGATATACATATATATACGTGTGTTTGGGTGCGTGTGTGTGTGTCTATATATATCTCTATATATAAAGATGATGCGTAGTCTAGACGGCGTTTTTAGATTTCATTATTCTCTTTAACCCGGGAAACGCCGGGTATTTCTGCTAGTTATAATAATAAAAGAATGTAGATATCATGCAACAATAAATACCAAATGAATGTATATAAGATACTTATTATATAAAGATAGAAAAATATTAAAAATATCAAAATAATAAACATTCCATTATCAAACCTACGTCCATTATAATATAAGCTAACAGGTATATTATATTCAAAAACCAACTTAACGAATTTTTCGTTTAAAATACAATTTGGACGAAGTTTAGTGTTAAAATAATAAAGATAGAATTAGCACATATCTAAACGATGCAATAGTTTAAGCTAGAATATTTTAGACTACAAACGTTTATTTCAAAGAAGTCTAGTGAAAATATTGCGTAAAGAATAGGAATAGAATTAAAAATATGAATGAAAGATTAAACTTTATATAACTTAAGTCATAATAAAACAATTAACGATATTGTATAATCAAAGAAATTAAATAAAAAGACTAGTTATTTATCGCATAAAATAGAAAGAAATATTAAACAATATTAATTGAAAATATTTTAACCCTAATCAAATCGAAGTCTTAGTTTAGGCTAAAATGATACTCTTACTTCTAAATAATTTTGTGTTAAATAAGGTATCGATTAAAATTATCATTAAAAATCAATTGAATAATATTAAAATACAAAAATATATATTTGTTTCAAACAATGATATAAAGTCGTAGACGTTAAACTCAGAAGTAGAGCATTTATTAGAAAGAGGTCGCGTGAAAATACTACGTTAAGATAGAGAATAGAATATAAAAACATGAATGAAAAAATTATTCTTAAAATCATGAATGAAAGATTTAAACTTTATATAACTTACATCGTAAAAAAAAACCGAGCTATATTATAAAACATATTAATGAACTTTAAATTCTAAGAAATAATAAATTTTAAATAATAAGACTAAGAAACATAAATTAAATAATATGTATGAAATAAGGTAAAATACTACTATTAATTTAATCTTATAAAAATCGTAGTGTCATTACAATTTTAAATCCTTAAACTCACTAAAATATTAACCTACCAATAAATATAAATTATAACTACTACAATTAGTAAAGAAGGAATAGTATAAACAAATACACACCAACACACGCCCTCACACATACATATATATACATATAGACATACACATACTAATATACATACCTATATACATACATATACACATATATACATACATATATACATACATATACACATATATACATACATATATGCACAAGTATATACATATATACTCACAACATACACACACATATACACATAAACACACATATATACATATACATAAATAAACACATGCACACATATATATATATATATACATACATACTAACACATATAGAGAAAATCACACACACTCACATATATACATATACCCATACATATACATCATCATCATCATCGTTTAACGTCCGCTTTCCATGCTAGCATGGGTTGGACGATTTGATTGAGGACTGGTGAAACCAGATGGCAACACCAGGCTCCAATCTAATTTGGCAGAGTTTCTACAGCTGGATGCCCTTCCTAACGCCAACCACTCAGAGAGTGTAGTGGGTGCTTTTACGTGTCACCCGCACGAAAACGGCCATGCTCGAAAGGGTGTCTTTTATGTGCCACCCGCACAAGAGCCAGTCCAGGGGCACTGGCAACGATCTCGCTCGAAAACCCTACAAAGGCCAGTCAGGCGGTACTGGCAACGGTCACGCTCAAGATGGTACATCTTATGTGCCACCCGCACAAGAGCCAGTCCAGGGGCACTGGCAACGATCTCACTTGGCTTGCCGGGTCTTCTCATGCACAGCACATTTCCAAAGGTCTCGGTCAGTAGTCATCGCCTCAGTCAGGCCCAATGTTCGAAGGTCTTGCCTCACCACCTCAGCCCAAGTCTTCCTGGACCTACCTCTTCCACGGGTTCCCTCAACTGTTAGGGTGTGGCACTTTTTCACGCAGCTATCCTCATTCATTCTCATCACATGTCCAAACCAGCGCAATCGCCTCTCTTGCACACCACAGCTGATGCTTCTTCTGTTCAGCTTTTCTCTCAAGATACTTACACTCTGACGGGTATGCACATTTACATTACACATCCAGCGGAGCATACTGGCTTCATTCCTTGCGAGCTTACGCATCTGCTCAGCAGTCACAGCCCATGTTTCACTGCCATGTAGCATGGCTGTTCGTACACATGCGTCATACAGTCTGCCTTTTACTCTGAGTGAGAGTCCCTTTGTCGCCAGCAGAGGTAAGAGCTCTCTAAACTTTGCCCAGGCTATTCTTATTCTAGCAGCTACACTTTCAGCGCAGCCACCCCACTACTAACTTGGTCACCCAGATAGCGGAAGCTATCGACTACCTCTAGTTTTTCTCCCTGGAAAGAGATAGAAGTTGTTTCCTGTTTGTTTACAGTGTTTATTGCACCTGAACATCTGCCACATACAAAAACTAACTTTGTAGTTAATCTGCCTTTGATATTGCTGTACCTCTTATGTGTCCATAGCTTGCACCGGGTACATCTTATAGAGTTACTACCTACTCCTTTACTGCATACTGAGTAGGGCCATCTACCTGAAGGGGTTTGTGTTTTATCTACCTTCCTACTTATTAGGATTTTGGTTTTTGCTAGGTTGAGTCTAAGGCCCTTCGATTCTAGTCCTTGCTTCCACACCTGAAACTTCTCCTCTAGTTCTGATAGTGACTCCGCAATTAGTGCAAGGTCATCAGCATAGAGGAGCTCTCAGGGGCATCCTGTCTTGAATTCCTCTGTGATCGCCTGGAGGACTATGATAAATAGGAGGGGGCTGAGGAGGGAACCTTTGTGGACCCCTACCTCTACCCGGAATTCATTACTGTACTCATTTCCAACCTTCACCTTACTGGCAGCATCTCTGTACATGGCTCACACAGCTCTCACTAACCATTCTTCTATCCCAAGTTTCCTCATTGACCACCAGATAAGGGATCGGGGGAGCCTGTCAAAGGCTTTCTCCATGTCAACGAAGGCCAGATACAGAGGTTTATCCTGCAGCTGTCTCACTAGAAATATGGCATCAGTGGTGCTTTTACCTGGCACGAACCCAAACTGCATCTCATCTAAATTGATTCGCTCCCTAATTAGTTGGGCTATGACCCTCTCCGTAACTTTCATAACCTGATCTAACAGCTTGATGACTCTGTAATTATTTGTATCTAAAGCGTCACCTTTACCTTTGTAGCAGTTGACTATGGTGCTGCTACACCAGTCATTGGGTATGACTCCTTCGTGTATCACCTGGTTCATAATACGGGTGACTAGGCTGTAGCCAACACTGCCAGATATTTTGAGCATCTCTGCAGTGATTCCTGATGGGCCGGGGGCTTTCCCTGTCTTCATACTCTTAATTGCTTTATCTACCCTGGTACTGTCAACTCGGATAGCTGGTCCCTCTGTTGGGTCGACATACGGCAGGCTCTCTTTCTCCCATTCATTCTCTTTATTAAGCAATCTATCGTAGTGGCATCTCCAGATCTCTTTCTTTGCAGCCTCATTTAGTGCAAGCGTACCATCATCCATGCAAACACATTTCTCTCCTACAACATCACTATTCTCTCTCCTACACTGTCTTGCAACACGAAATACCTCGAATATGTATGTATGTATGTATGTATGTATGTATATATATATATATATATATATATAATATATAAACAAATTAGTGTGCGCATTTATACACAAAAGAGAGGGCAGTTAAAGCCCAAACCACAAGAGTAATTTCAAAGGGAATGAAAAATAAAAATATTTCTATAGTTACCCCTACACTCAAGTTTCTGTATTAATGTGAAAATAAATTAATTTGCCATTTGTGCTTGTGTATATATGTATATATATATATATATATATACATGTGTGTGTGTGTGTGTGTGTGTATATATATATATATATATATATACACACACATATATATATATATATATATATATATATATATATACACACACACACACCCACCCGTACATACAGTCACACTCTTTACGCCCATGCCTTCCCCTAATACAATGTTCCTCCAACCCATTCTCAACACTTTCCTCTCCTCCTGCTGCATGCCCCTCCACTCTCCCTCATATGCCACCTCACACATATTCACTCTTAATGCCCTTACAGACATACCATGGTCCCCTGAGACACTCCTATATCTCTCCCCCTCCCTTGTTACACTCTCCATAACACCCAGTCCATCTGCCCTCACTCTCTTAGGGATCACACCTCTCCCTTCTCTCTATCCACACACCCTGCCCAGTCTTCTGTGCCCCTTCATTAGGCAGGTGCTCCTACTTCCTTGTGCATTCACTCTGCCTATTCCGAATATGATCCTATTTAACAAGAGAGGAGGGGAGTGAAAAGTAACACTCTCCTTCTGTAGAGAGACTGTCTAACTGTCTGTCTCTGCATCCGTCCGTCTGTCCATCTTTCCATGCATCCAATCACAAAAACAGATATATAGTTCAAATTTACAGAAAATAAAAGACAGGTGTAGGAACAAGGAGCACATGTATTAGTTGAAAACTTGAGAATGGAAAAGTTTATTATATATTATTTGCATACACGCACACACGCACACAAACACACACATATATACATGTAAATACATACATACATATATATATATATATTTACGTATATATTTATGTATGCATATATATATATATATATATATATATATATATATATATATATTTACCTATATATGATTACATGTATGTATATACACATTTATCCACGTAATGCAAGCTAATTAATCAGAAAATGTAACGCAGTGTCCATAACTTAACTCAGTACCCCAAAACCTAAAAATTACGTGAGCAGAATAGTACCAACATATTACTGGTACTTAATATTTTCCAGTATGGCGAGATGCTGTGTAAAGTTAGTCCAAATAGTATGTCTTGGCTGGAATGTCTTGGCTTCTAGATTTGATGGATCAGGGCTGAGTTGGGGCTAAACTGCTATAACTAGACTAATACCAACCTTTCCATCTGACAGGTACCATGACCACCACCACTAGCACCAATGTCACCACCACGTTGCCAATTTCTACTCTGGCCACCTCCACAATTTAGTCAAATGCCTTGCCTTGGGCCCTTAATGGAATGAGAGCAGTGCCATGGTGAGGTAGGTATGTCTTGTATTTTATTTATTGATCCTGAAGGAATGAAAAGTAAATCTGATTTCAGCAGAATTTGATCTCAGAACACAGAGAGCCAGAACAATTACTGAAAAGCTGTCAATTTGCTACCATCATGGACAATTAGAAAAAGTAGCTAAACCTCACTCAAATCACACGTGGAACAATAAATTTCTAGCTGGCATTCACTGACTTCATCAACAAGCTTGGGGGAAATGACATGACATCAACAACAACACCAACAATATCACACACACACACACCACTACCAAAATCACCACCACAACCGTCAAGACCAGCAAGATTGACAATCCTTAAATTTATTCAAGATCACCTTTCTTAAACGAGACAATAAATGGAAACGCCTGGGGTAAACTGATACAGTGAAATTATCCTACCTCACCTAAGGTGGCAGTCACGTTGTCCATCGATGTTATTCAAGATAATATTGGCTTACACACTCTGCTCTCTTATTCGGTTCTGCAACAATGAATTTCTAACCTGTTTCTTTATTTTGGGTTTCTTGCAAATATTTCAACAATTTCTATCCTGATTTGAAATGTCAGACTGAACTTTATAGAAGTAAACTGGTTAATTTCAAACTGGGGGTGCACACACACACATACATGTGTTATGTTACACACACACATATGCTATGTGTGTGTTTCAGTATCTTTGCTTATTTCTGTATTTGAGGGTTATGTAGCTACTATTTATAGCTGGTCTTACAACCATACAGTAATTTCCCTCATTGAACTCTGTGTGTGTATGCGTACGTTGGTGATGTCCAGCAAAACTGACTTTGTAGACAGCCACAAGATTATCCAGGGGCACTGGCAACGCTCTCGCTCGAAAATCCTACGGAGGCTAGTCAGGCGGTACTGGTGACGGCCGCGCTCAAAATGGTGTATTTTATGTGCCACCCACACAAGAGCCAGTCCAGGGGCACTGGCAACGATCTCGCTCGAAAGTCCTTACACATGCCGTGGGCACAAGTGCCAGAAAGGCGATGCTGGGCACAGGTGCCATCACAAATTCACTTTCGCTTGCCCCAATAAGTCTTCGCAAAATGAGTTTCGTGTCCAATTTAACTCGATCTCGATTTCACTTGCCTCAACAGATTTTTGCAAGTGGAGTTTAGTGTCCAATGAAGGAAGGTATGCCTAAGTGGACTGGCTGAGGCCTTAGATTTAGATCTCACTTGGCTTGCTGGTTTTTTTCACGCACAGAATTTGACAGAGTATCTACAGCTGGATGCCCTTCCGAAACGCCAAACACTCAGAGAGTGTAGTGGGTGGTTTTACATGTCATCGGCAAGAAGGCCAGTCAGGCGGTACTGGCAACGGCCATGCTCAAGATGGTGTATTTTATGTGCCACCCGCACAAGAGTCAGTCCAGGGGCACTGGCAACGATCTCGCTTGAAAATCCTATGAAGGTCAGTCAGGTGGTACTGGCAATGGCCACGTTTAAAATGATGTATTTTATGTGCCACCCGCACAAGAGCCAGTCCAAGGGCACTGGCAACAATCTGGCTCGAATGTCCTTAGGCATGCCGCGGGCACAAGCGCCAGAATGGCGACGGTGGGCACAGGTGCCATCAAATTTCGATTTCTCTTGCCAAATCTTACTACCCCAAAACCTAAAAATTACGTGAGCAGAATAGTACCAACATATTACTGGTACTTAATATTTTCCAGTCTGGCGAGATGCTGCGTAAAGTTAGCCCAAATAGTACGTCATGGCTGGAATGTCTTGGCTTCTAGATTTGATGGATCAGGGCTGAGTTGGGGCTAAACTGCTATAACTAGACTAATACCAACCTTTCCCTCTGACAGGTACCATGACCACCACCACTAGCACCAATGTCAACACCACGTTGCCAATTTCTACTCTGGCCACCTCCACAATTTAGTCAAATGCCTTGCCTTGGGCCCTTAATGGAATGAGAGCAGTGCCATGGTGAGGTAGGTATGTCTTGTATTTTATTTATTGATCCTGAAGGAATGAAAAGTAAATCTGATTTCAGCAGAATTTGATCTCAGAGCACAGACAGCCAGAACAATTACTACAAAGCTGTCAATTTGCTACCATCATGGACTATTAGAAAAAGTAGCTAAACCTCACTCAAATCACACGCAGAACAACAAATTTGTAGCTAGCATTCACTGACTTGATCAACAAGCTTGGGGGAAATGACATGACAGCAACAACAACACCAACAATATCTCACACACACACCACTACCACAGTCACCACCACAACCATCAAGGTTGACAATCCTTAACTTTATTCAAGATCACCTTTCTTAAACGAGACAATAAATGGAAACGCCTGGGGTAAACTGATACAGTGAAATGATCCTACCTCACCTAAGATGGCAGTCACGTTGTCCATCGATGTTATTCAAGATAATATTGGCTTACACACTCTGCTCTCTTATTCGGTTCTGCAACAATGAATTTCTAACCTGTTTCTTTATTTTGGGTTTTTTGCAAATATTTCAACAATTTCTATCCTGATTTGAAATGTCAGACTGAAGTTTGTAGAAGTAAACTGGTGAATTTCAAACTGGGGGTGCACACACACATACACTAACATACACACACATAGTGTTATGTTACACACACACACACGTTATGTTACACACACACATAAATGTGTTATGTTACACACACACACACATATGCTATATGTGTGTTTCAGTATATTTGCATATTTCTGTATTTGAGGGTTATGTAGCTACTATTTATAGCTGGTCTTACAACCATACAGAGATTTCCCTCACTCAACTCTGTGTGTGTGTATGCGTAGGTTGGTGATGTCCAGCAAAACTGACTTTGTAGACAGCTGCAAGATTATCCACCATCTTTCCAGCAGCAACATTCGGCCCCTGTTTTGAATTCCATATGTCTAACCCCCCCATTGACATGCTTACAAAATCAAAAAACAATGTATTGTCCATGAATTTCATAAATCTTTTCTCTTGCTCAGAATTGAATCAACCACACACACACATTCATACATACATGCATACAAACGGACCGATCACGTGACCGACAAGACTATCCAATGTTGCTACACATCACTGGTCACAATTCACTTTGCACGGTTTTAGCTATCGAATGACCCCCACCCCTCGGGCTAGGCAAGCAAACCATCCCTCTCCACACCACCGATTTTATCCAACGGAAAGGCAAACTGGAGCAATGTGAAATAAAGTGTCTTGCCCAAGGACACAACACACAGCCCACTCTGGGAATCGAACTCACTATCTCATGATTGTGGAACCGATGCTCTGACTACTGAGCCATGCATCTGGACATACACACACACACATATAAATGTGTGTGTGTGTGTGTGTACAGGAGAGTCTCTCTAATGTGGATCCAACAGAGGGACCAGCAATCCGAATAGACAGCAGCATGGTAGATAAAACCACGAGACGTATGAAGACCAGGAAAGCCCCTGGCCCCTCAAGAATCACCACTGAAATGCTTAAAGTATCTGGTGGTGTGGCATATGGCAGCCCTTAAATGATGATGATGCACACACACACACACACACACACACACACAATTATACATATCTATGCAGACAGGTATATATAGCCCAGTGGAGGGGGGCTTCTCACAAGCATTTCCTGTAAGGAGAATTCCCTTCCTGAGAGAATCTACACAGCAAAGGTCTTTGCATGTCTGTGTACAGAAACCTATTAAATATAATACATCTTTAAACAGAACACATATTTCAAGCAACACTCTTTAGTCAATGTTGAGTTAATGAATTCCTGTGAAACTTTTGCATCTGTCAGAAACTGTTTTCCTGTTCTGTTGAAATGTCTTGACATCACTTGGGTGCCATGAACTATGCATACGGATTCAATGTCCTTCGCAAAAACACTTTTATGTCTTTCATAACCCAGTTGTACACAAACACACACACATATCTTTTATCTCTTACTTGCTTCACCCGTTTGACTGCGGCCATGCTGGGGCACAGCCTTGAAGAATTTTTAGTCAAAGAAATCAACCACCACAATTTATTCCTTATTCTATCGGTCTCTTTAGGGTTCATGTTTCCCTTAATTTTCCAAATTGCAAGAGTAATTTATAGATGCCTTTTATGTGTATCTAGAGCCATTTATTTATGATCCCTTCGAAAACCCTCATTAAATTAGATTATTTCATTTTCAGTTTCCTTTAGGTTTTATGTGTTCTTTTATACGACCAGCCTATATATGTATGTGTATATATATGTATATATATATATATACATATATATATATATATATATATATATATATATATATTTATATTTCACACACACACATGTATATATGTATGCATTCATATATATATATATATATATATATATATATATATTAGCAGAGATACCCAGCGTTGCCCATGTTACATGCAATTGAAGAATGAGACTTTTCTGTTATATTTTCTGTAAGGAACTGGAATACCTATGATTCGAATTTCATCAAAATTGCAGATGAGGGTTCTTTCCCTCTTTACACACCATAAAAAATTCTAATCATGCCACATATTTCCCATACTACTGATCTTTATGCACAGATTCCAAAATTCCAGTCTTATGGAACATATAAAAAGTATTTTGCTCATGGAGCTCTAAAATGTGGGAATTAAGGTCCCTATTGGGGGTAGGTGTGTTAATGTCAACCAGAGAAATTGAATTGTTGGGAATGTTTTTAACTTGGGTCTTATAGTATTGCTCCTGAACATCTGCCACATATAAAAACTAACTTCCTAGTTAACCTACCTTTGATATTGCTGCACATCTTATGTGTCCATAGCTTCCACTGGGTACATCTTATAAAGTTTCTACCTACGCCTTTTCTACAGATCGAGCAGCGCCATCTACCTGAAGGGCTTTGTGGTTTTGTCTACCTTCCTACTTATTAGGACTTTGGTTTTAGCTAGGTTGACTCTAAGGCCCTTCGATTCTAATCCTTGCTTCCACACCTGAAACTTCTCCTCTAGTTCTGATAGTGACCCAGCAATTAGTGCAAGGTCATCAGCATAGAGGAGCTCCCACGGGCATCCCCTCTTGAATTCCTCTGTTATCGCCTGGAGGACTATTGTAAATAGGAGGGGCCTGAGGACTCAACCTTGGTGGACTCCTACCTCTACCCGGAATTCTTCACTGTACTCGTTGCCAACCCTCACCTTACTGACAGCGTCTCTGTACATGGCTCGCACAGCTCTCACTAACCATTCTTCTATCCCTCGTCTCCTCAATGACCACCAGATAAGGGATCGGGGGACCCTGTCAAAGGCTTTCTCCATGTCAACAAAAGTTAGGTACAGAGGTTTATCTTTGGCTAGGTATTTCTCCTGCAACTGTCTTACCAGAAATATAGCATCAGTGTTACTTTTCCCTGGCACGAACCCAAACTGCATCTCATCTAAAGTGACTCGTTCCCTAATTAGTTGTCACGATATACCTCAAGTCTTTGTTCCTCACAGCACATAACATTGGCAAACTTTTTCTCTTCTGCTTCCCCTCTGGCTAAATAAACCTGTCGCTTAGCTTCCCTTCTAGCAGTCTGATGCAATTCCCTGCTACCACCGTTCTTCCAGTCCTTCCAAGCCTGTTTCTTTTCCCTAATGTCTCTGTCAATAACATTGTTCCATCACTACATTATATTGGGTCGAGAGGGGACTTTGCACCATCCACAGATCTGGTCAGTGGCCCTCAGCAGGTTGTCCTGTTGAAACCTCCAGTTGTCTTCTACATCATGTGAAGCTATATCCCCCTCTATTTCGTCAAAGGCTTTGAATAATAAGTCTCTAAATCTCTGTCCATTCGCAGGATCTTTGAGCTTCCAGACCCTTCTCCTCCATGCTGGTCGTCTTCTGGGCAACCACTTAGCTCTAATCCTGAAGTCACTAACTACTAGTCTATGTTGTGGGGTACATTCTTTGCCAGGAAAGGTTTGGGCTTTTATAAGCAGCCATCTTTCCCTTTTCCTGGTGAGGATGTAGTCGATTTGGCTAGTGTGTCTGCCAGAACGGTAGGTGACTAGGTGACTGGCAGGTTTCCTGAAGTTAGTATTGCAAACCATAAGGTCATTTGCATCACAGAACTCCAGCAGCCTGGTTCCCTCTTCATTGCGTGAACCAAAACCATAGCCTCCATGTACGCCATAAAAGCCCCCTGAATGTTGTCCAACATGCCCATTGAAGTCACCAGCCACAAAGAAAAGGTCCCTGTCATTCGTGGACAAGGTAGTCTGCAGGAGGGTGTCATAAAATTGGTCTTTCTGTCCGTTGGGTAGCCTGGGCTGAGGGGCATAGGCCGAGATAATGGTTGCTAACTCATGGTGAAGGACTAATCTAATCTTAAGTATTCTATCGCATACTCTAACCACCTCGATTACCTTATCCACCCATTTCTCTGCAAGAAGTATACCCACGCCGCCGACCCCGTCTGTGTTCCCTGCCCAGAAAATCTTGTACCTGTGTTCTTTGCCTGTGAGGAACCTAGTGGAACCTCCTCTCCACCTTACTTCTTGGAGGCAGCAGATATTGACACATCTCCGTTCAAGCATCTCAATAATCTCACCAGACCTACCTTTCAGTGTGCCGACGTTGAGAGTGCCAACCCTGAGGGTGTGGGAGGTATGGGCCTGTGAGACCCTGGGGCGGGGAACAGCAGCGTCACGTACCTTAAAAGAAAGCTTGCATTTTGCAGAATTCATAAACAATCAGTAGCATTCATTTCAACCTGCATCTACTACACTATCGTATTTTGCACCATATGATCGCTACCTTACATAGGAGATGAACCCTAAGTGGGGGTAGGGGGGAATGGCGTGAAGCCTTTAGAAGTGTTTATGGGAGACAGCCAAGTACTTACGGTACCGGTGGAGAAGGTAGGAACTTCCGGTACTGGTGGGGGGGTGAGAGGGCGGGTGCACGACAGCCATTGCTGCAAAGGTATTTAGGTCTAGTGGGGGAATTTGGGGTGCGCGCGCTAGTTTTATAGCCCTGGCGAAGCAAGGGGTTAATCGAAAGAGGAGGAGAAAAGAGAGAGAGAGAGTGGGATCGAGAGAGACAGACTAAAGGAGAGAGGGTTAGGCCAGAGCACGAGGGCAATAGAGAGATACTCTTTTGGGATTTATGTCTCATAGAGACAGTAAGTGGTAGAAATATAGAATTGAGAAATAAGAGTTTTCGGTCAGCTAATCTAAGGCAGAGATAAGTGACTATGTGATAAAAATTAAAATTGAATAACTTGAATATCTGAGTGAATTTGACGACATTGTTATGGACAACTGAAATGAATTTGACGACATTATAATGAGACGGACAGAATAGTGGAAGCACTAAGTAAGGTTGGAAGCACTAATATATATATATATATATATATATATATATATATATATATATATATATATATGTATATATATATACATACATACATATATATGTATATAAATTGCATATGTATGTATTTATATATGTGTGTGTGTGTGTGTGTGTGTGTGTGTATCTAAATATGTATATCTGTATACATATATACTATTGTTTTATTCTTTTACTCATTTCAGCCATGCAGCTGTGGTTATGCTGGAGCACCACCATATATACACACACACACAAATAGATATATTTATACATTGACAGATAGACAGACAGACAGACAGACAGACAGACTGAGTTTCTTATTTAAAAGCAATTTCCAAAGTCTTCTCCTTTCTTTGGTGGGGTGGAGGGTGTATCAGATTTCTTTTCATGCAGTCTTCTCGTCTTCCCAAGTCTTCATGGGTGTGTTGCATACCCACACACACACACACATGCACACGCAGCTGTTTGCACACACTCATACATATATGCACACACATTGATGCATATACACATGAATAGAAATTGCAAAAGGTCAAAATAATAAACAAATTAAATACACGAAAAGGAAAAAAAAAAAACTGGTTGTTGTGCATTATTAAATGAAATGATTAATACTTGTTGAATAGAAGAAACATCAGGTGAGATTTTATTTGAAATGATCAGTTTTGGGTCAGGCCACAATGACGCCTGTGTCTATGTCTAAGTAAAAGTGTGTGTGTGTGTGCAGATGTGCTTGGGCACACATTTACTTGTACAGAAAGACTGACGTCACTGTGATCTAACCCGAAAACAATCATTTGAAATAAAACTCACCTGATGTTTTCTCTCTTCAAAAAGATTTAGTCATTTAGTCACTCAATAAAGCACAACCTATTTTCTCTGTTTATGTGTTTGCTTTTGCAAGATTCTTCATGCTTCTGCCCCAGTCAACCGAAAACAGGTAGACACCCTACCATCACCCCATGGCCAAGAATACCCTTATGGACAGATGGAAAAGGTGGATCAGAGGCATAAGGACTCCAGAAAACTATGACCAGGTGAGAAAATGTTACATGATAGTTGCTAGTACCAAAGTTATTCTAAAGTATCAAATGTTTGAGTTCAATGAAAAAATATATGCCTAGGAAGAGGGCATGTGGCCAACCTCTTTATGGTATGGTGGGATAAGAGATTCCAAGAACGCTCTGCAGAGAACTCCATAATCCTAACCATGTATTCTCGCTATGTTAATGATTTCAAGAAAGTAGTAAAAACACTTCCACAAGATAACATCTATGAACTAGAAGCAAGCACCATGAAGAGCATCCAGCAAATAGCTAATCCCATCTAACAGGGTGTTAACGAACAATAGATGACCCTAATAAGCACCCCAACTACAAACTACATGTTTTGGACACTCAACTGTAGATGGAAACTAGAAATAGCAAAGTTCAGATTCTCCATTCATACTATGCCAAACCCATGGCCTCCAGATCCCTGTGCCACAGAATACAACAAATGTGGATGATACTAAGTTCAATATCCTGATATCGGACTTGATAAGGGTTATGAGAAAGGAGTCCTAAATGTGTGACCCAACGGAATTGAAGAGACACATACAGTACTTCATCTACTGCTTGCAGTTCTCCAGGGACAGTCAAAGAGAAAGGATCAGGGTGGACAAAGGAGCCGTGACAAAACTCAAGACCATCATAGAGAATGATGCAAATGGGATCTGCCTGCTAGACAAGAGTAAATCATGGCATAGTATAGAAGGGACGAAGAGGAAGATAGGGAAGGCCAGCTCATGGTATGATGGCCAAACGTACCAAAACATCATGTTCATCAATGCTAGCCTTGGAGGAGAACTAACATATTAATTTAGAAAAACCTCGGGTAAATTGAATCCACTGACTGAAGCAGGAAGAAAGGCCAGGAACTGCCATAAAATCCATTCGAAAGAACTCTCTGTACTGACAGGAACTGTATATTGTGTAGGTTATGACCAGATATAAACAGCAAAACTAGGAATACAATTTATAGTGGTGTACAGAGGGATGGTGCAGAATCATGATAAGAATATAAAGAATGTGGTTGTCCAACTGTTTCCACCAATGTCCAGCCCCATTTGAACTGGTGATGCTAGTGCTTGACTATGTCGTATGATGGTGCATCGTCACCATAAACTTCTTTCATCTCATCAAAAGTCTCATTTGGTGTACGACCTTTCAAGTATAAAGAACCTGATCATTGATCTGCATTCAACTGCCTCCATTATAACTGCTTAGTGCACTTCAGCAGCCAAAAAAGACAAACGAATTCTAGTGGAAAGCTGCAATTTACAATGTGACGTGTAGAGACATGTAGGATTCTACCTGTACAAGTTCTGTTTCCTGCAATAACTGGAAGTGGGTGGGTGATAGGACATCGTTAATGAACACCCCTCATTTTTTTGTTAAGCCTTGTAGTTATTCCATCGATCCCTCCATGTAGCACCTTCTTTCTCACTCCCTCATTATATGTCCTCCTCCCTCTCTCATTCTACTCTCTTTGTCTCTCTCTTTCATCTCCTATGTTTAATGTCAGAGGGAGATTTGGACGTTATTTCTAACAAGCTGAGTCACACTATAGATATTTCCTTCAGACATTACCCAGTATAATGTGTGATTTAAAGGGATTTGACTGCTATTTCTACAAGAGAAAATATCAATACAACTATATATACAGATATACAAGAAGCGACTCCCTGTCCTCAAAACGAATAGATTTTTTTCCTGACTTATGGAGAAAGCCAGAAATGTTAAGGGGAGGGGTTAAATCAACATTTACTAAAAGTGATCTAGCTACTAGACAGAGATCCTGTATGACCTTATAGGAAAGTGGGTTATCCATCATTAGATGTATACCTGACTTTCCTATATAATATTAAGAATATAACGGAATGCTGAACTCCGGACTATCAACCTAAACAACATTTATTCAGGTGGTAAATATATATATCTTTAGCTCTTGTTTATTGTTACAGCTTCTGTGTGTGTGAGCATAGTTGTTGAGACATTGTTATGTAGATGTAAGCGAGCTGTCGAGTGTAACTCCGAAAGATGGAGAGTGACAGCTAAACACGTCCATGCTCTATTGCTGGCCAGCAAGAAAGAGACTGTCTCCAGGTTGGAATGTTGGAGACACTGCTTGACACGTCCATGCTCATGGCCGGCCGACCGAGAAAGAGATAGAATAGAAGCGGGAACGCTTGGTTGTTTAATTCCACGCATGCGCACGGCGTTACTACAGGGCTACCTTGCCAGTGCGGAAACGCACGATAATATGAAATCTGTTAGAACGCCTGAGGCAGGATGGCCACTGAAAACCACCCACAAGATGTAGCACAAAACACACACAAAGAAAAATGAAAGAAATGAAATGTACACTCGTGTGATACATGCATGCAATGTACAAATGAAATGACAATGACAAAACAACCATGATGACAACTGTCCAGGAAACTGGAATCACGCAATGTAAAAGTCTGATTGTTTGTTTTCCCTGAGGGTTCTTTCCCTCTTTACACACCATAAAAAATTCTAATCATGCCACATATTTCCCATACTACTGATCTTTATGCACAGATTCCAAAATTCCAGTCTTATGGAACATATAAAAAGTATTTTGCTCATGGAGCTCTAAAATGTGGGAATTAAGGTCCCTATTGGGGGTAGGTGTGTTAATGTCAACCAGAGAAATTGAATTGTTGGGAATGTTTTTAACTTGGGTCTTATAGTATTGCTCCTGAACATCTGCCACATATAAAAACTAACTTCCTAGTTAACCTACCTTTGATATTGCTGCACATCTTATGTGTCCATAGCTTCCACTGGGTACATCTTATAAAGTTTCTACCTACGCCTTTTCTACAGATCGAGCAGCGCCATCTACCTGAAGGGCTTTGTGGTTTTGTCTACCTTCCTACTTATTAGGACTTTGGTTTTAGCTAGGTTGACTCTAAGGCCCTTCGATTCTAATCCTTGCTTCCACACCTGAAACTTCTCCTCTAGTTCTGATAGTGACCCAGCAATTAGTGCAAGGTCATCAGCATAGAGGAGCTCCCACGGGCATCCCCTCTTGAATTCCTCTGTTATCGCCTGGAGGACTATTGTAAATAGGAGGGGCCTGAGGACTCAACCTTGGTGGACTCCTACCTCTACCCGGAATTCTTCACTGTACTCGTTGCCAACCCTCACCTTACTGACAGCGTCTCTGTACATGGCTCGCACAGCTCTCACTAACCATTCTTCTATCCCTCGTCTCCTCAATGACCACCAGATAAGGGATCGGGGGACCCTGTCAAAGGCTTTCTCCATGTCAACAAAAGTTAGGTACAGAGGTTTATCTTTGGCTAGGTATTTCTCCTGCAACTGTCTTACCAGAAATATAGCATCAGTGTTACTTTTCCCTGGCACGAACCCAAACTGCATCTCATCTAAAGTGACTCGTTCCCTAATTAGTTGTCACGATATACCTCAAGTCTTTGTTCCTCACAGCACATAACATTGGCAAACTTTTTCTCTTCTGCTTCCCCTCTGGCTAAATAAACCTGTCGCTTAGCTTCCCTTCTAGCAGTCTGATGCAATTCCCTGCTACCACCGTTCTTCCAGTCCTTCCAAGCCTGTTTCTTTTCCCTAATGTCTCTGTCAATAACATTGTTCCATCACTACATTATATTGGGTCGAGAGGGGACTTTGCACCATCCACAGATCTGGTCAGTGGCCCTCAGCAGGTTGTCCTGTTGAAACCTCCAGTTGTCTTCTACATCATGTGAAGCTATATCCCCCTCTATTTCGTCAAAGGCTTTGAATAATAAGTCTCTAAATCTCTGTCCATTCGCAGGATCTTTGAGCTTCCAGACCCTTCTCCTCCATGCTGGTCGTCTTCTGGGCAACCACTTAGCTCTAATCCTGAAGTCACTAACTACTAGTCTATGTTGTGGGGTACATTCTTTGCCAGGAAAGGTTTGGGCTTTTATAAGCAGCCATCTTTCCCTTTTCCTGGTGAGGATGTAGTCGATTTGGCTAGTGTGTCTGCCAGAACGGTAGGTGACTAGGTGACTGGCAGGTTTCCTGAAGTTAGTATTGCAAACCATAAGGTCATTTGCATCACAGAACTCCAGCAGCCTGGTTCCCTCTTCATTGCGTGAACCAAAACCATAGCCTCCATGTACGCCATAAAAGCCCCCTGAATGTTGTCCAACATGCCCATTGAAGTCACCAGCCACAAAGAAAAGGTCCCTGTCATTCGTGGACAAGGTAGTCTGCAGGAGGGTGTCATAAAATTGGTCTTTCTGTCCGTTGGGTAGCCTGGGCTGAGGGGCATAGGCCGAGATAATGGTTGCTAACTCATGGTGAAGGACTAATCTAATCTTAAGTATTCTATCGCATACTCTAACCACCTCGATTACCTTATCCACCCATTTCTCTGCAAGAAGTATACCCACGCCGCCGACCCCGTCTGTGTTCCCTGCCCAGAAAATCTTGTACCTGTGTTCTTTGCCTGTGAGGAACCTAGTGGAACCTCCTCTCCACCTTACTTCTTGGAGGCAGCAGATATTGACACATCTCCGTTCAAGCATCTCAATAATCTCACCAGACCTACCTTTCAGTGTGCCGACGTTGAGAGTGCCAACCCTGAGGGTGTGGGAGGTATGGGCCTGTGAGACCCTGGGGCGGGGAACAGCAGCGTCACGTACCTTAAAAGAAAGCTTGCATTTTGCAGAATTCATAAACAATCAGTAGCATTCATTTCAACCTGCATCTACTACACTATCGTATTTTGCACCATATGATCGCTACCTTACATAGGAGATGAACCCTAAGTGGGGGTAGGGGGGAATGGCGTGAAGCCTTTAGAAGTGTTTATGGGAGACAGCCAAGTACTTACGGTACCGGTGGAGAAGGTAGGAACTTCCGGTACTGGTGGGGGGGTGAGAGGGCGGGTGCACGACAGCCATTGCTGCAAAGGTATTTAGGTCTAGTGGGGGAATTTGGGGTGCGCGCGCTAGTTTTATAGCCCTGGCGAAGCAAGGGGTTAATCGAAAGAGGAGGAGAAAAGAGAGAGAGAGAGTGGGATCGAGAGAGACAGACTAAAGGAGAGAGGGTTAGGCCAGAGCACGAGGGCAATAGAGAGATACTCTTTTGGGATTTATGTCTCATAGAGACAGTAAGTGGTAGAAATATAGAATTGAGAAATAAGAGTTTTCGGTCAGCTAATCTAAGGCAGAGATAAGTGACTATGTGATAAAAATTAAAATTGAATAACTTGAATATCTGAGTGAATTTGACGACATTGTTATGGACAACTGAAATGAATTTGACGACATTATAATGAGACGGACAGAATAGTGGAAGCACTAAGTAAGGTTGGAAGCACTAATATATATATATATATATATATATATATATATATATATATATATATATATATATGTATATATATATACATACATACATATATATGTATATAAATTGCATATGTATGTATTTATATATGTGTGTGTGTGTGTGTGTGTGTGTGTGTATCTAAATATGTATATCTGTATACATATATACTATTGTTTTATTCTTTTACTCATTTCAGCCATGCAGCTGTGGTTATGCTGGAGCACCACCATATATACACACACACACAAATAGATATATTTATACATTGACAGATAGACAGACAGACAGACAGACAGACAGACTGAGTTTCTTATTTAAAAGCAATTTCCAAAGTCTTCTCCTTTCTTTGGTGGGGTGGAGGGTGTATCAGATTTCTTTTCATGCAGTCTTCTCGTCTTCCCAAGTCTTCATGGGTGTGTTGCATACCCACACACACACACACATGCACACGCAGCTGTTTGCACACACTCATACATATATGCACACACATTGATGCATATACACATGAATAGAAATTGCAAAAGGTCAAAATAATAAACAAATTAAATACACGAAAAGGAAAAAAAAAAAACTGGTTGTTGTGCATTATTAAATGAAATGATTAATACTTGTTGAATAGAAGAAACATCAGGTGAGATTTTATTTGAAATGATCAGTTTTGGGTCAGGCCACAATGACGCCTGTGTCTATGTCTAAGTAAAAGTGTGTGTGTGTGTGCAGATGTGCTTGGGCACACATTTACTTGTACAGAAAGACTGACGTCACTGTGATCTAACCCGAAAACAATCATTTGAAATAAAACTCACCTGATGTTTTCTCTCTTCAAAAAGATTTAGTCATTTAGTCACTCAATAAAGCACAACCTATTTTCTCTGTTTATGTGTTTGCTTTTGCAAGATTCTTCATGCTTCTGCCCCAGTCAACCGAAAACAGGTAGACACCCTACCATCACCCCATGGCCAAGAATACCCTTATGGACAGATGGAAAAGGTGGATCAGAGGCATAAGGACTCCAGAAAACTATGACCAGGTGAGAAAATGTTACATGATAGTTGCTAGTACCAAAGTTATTCTAAAGTATCAAATGTTTGAGTTCAATGAAAAAATATATGCCTAGGAAGAGGGCATGTGGCCAACCTCTTTATGGTATGGTGGGATAAGAGATTCCAAGAACGCTCTGCAGAGAACTCCATAATCCTAACCATGTATTCTCGCTATGTTAATGATTTCAAGAAAGTAGTAAAAACACTTCCACAAGATAACATCTATGAACTAGAAGCAAGCACCATGAAGAGCATCCAGCAAATAGCTAATCCCATCTAACAGGGTGTTAACGAACAATAGATGACCCTAATAAGCACCCCAACTACAAACTACATGTTTTGGACACTCAACTGTAGATGGAAACTAGAAATAGCAAAGTTCAGATTCTCCATTCATACTATGCCAAACCCATGGCCTCCAGATCCCTGTGCCACAGAATACAACAAATGTGGATGATACTAAGTTCAATATCCTGATATCGGACTTGATAAGGGTTATGAGAAAGGAGTCCTAAATGTGTGACCCAACGGAATTGAAGAGACACATACAGTACTTCATCTACTGCTTGCAGTTCTCCAGGGACAGTCAAAGAGAAAGGATCAGGGTGGACAAAGGAGCCGTGACAAAACTCAAGACCATCATAGAGAATGATGCAAATGGGATCTGCCTGCTAGACAAGAGTAAATCATGGCATAGTATAGAAGGGACGAAGAGGAAGATAGGGAAGGCCAGCTCATGGTATGATGGCCAAACGTACCAAAACATCATGTTCATCAATGCTAGCCTTGGAGGAGAACTAACATATTAATTTAGAAAAACCTCGGGTAAATTGAATCCACTGACTGAAGCAGGAAGAAAGGCCAGGAACTGCCATAAAATCCATTCGAAAGAACTCTCTGTACTGACAGGAACTGTATATTGTGTAGGTTATGACCAGATATAAACAGCAAAACTAGGAATACAATTTATAGTGGTGTACAGAGGGATGGTGCAGAATCATGATAAGAATATAAAGAATGTGGTTGTCCAACTGTTTCCACCAATGTCCAGCCCCATTTGAACTGGTGATGCTAGTGCTTGACTATGTCGTATGATGGTGCATCGTCACCATAAACTTCTTTCATCTCATCAAAAGTCTCATTTGGTGTACGACCTTTCAAGTATAAAGAACCTGATCATTGATCTGCATTCAACTGCCTCCATTATAACTGCTTAGTGCACTTCAGCAGCCAAAAAAGACAAACGAATTCTAGTGGAAAGCTGCAATTTACAATGTGACGTGTAGAGACATGTAGGATTCTACCTGTACAAGTTCTGTTTCCTGCAATAACTGGAAGTGGGTGGGTGATAGGACATCGTTAATGAACACCCCTCATTTTTTTGTTAAGCCTTGTAGTTATTCCATCGATCCCTCCATGTAGCACCTTCTTTCTCACTCCCTCATTATATGTCCTCCTCCCTCTCTCATTCTACTCTCTTTGTCTCTCTCTTTCATCTCCTATGTTTAATGTCAGAGGGAGATTTGGACGTTATTTCTAACAAGCTGAGTCACACTATAGATATTTCCTTCAGACATTACCCAGTATAATGTGTGATTTAAAGGGATTTGACTGCTATTTCTACAAGAGAAAATATCAATACAACTATATATACAGATATACAAGAAGCGACTCCCTGTCCTCAAAACGAATAGATTTTTTTCCTGACTTATGGAGAAAGCCAGAAATGTTAAGGGGAGGGGTTAAATCAACATTTACTAAAAGTGATCTAGCTACTAGACAGAGATCCTGTATGACCTTATAGGAAAGTGGGTTATCCATCATTAGATGTATACCTGACTTTCCTATATAATATTAAGAATATAACGGAATGCTGAACTCCGGACTATCAACCTAAACAACATTTATTCAGGTGGTAAATATATATATCTTTAGCTCTTGTTTATTGTTACAGCTTCTGTGTGTGTGAGCATAGTTGTTGAGACATTGTTATGTAGATGTAAGCGAGCTGTCGAGTGTAACTCCGAAAGATGGAGAGTGACAGCTAAACACGTCCATGCTCTATTGCTGGCCAGCAAGAAAGAGACTGTCTCCAGGTTGGAATGTTGGAGACACTGCTTGACACGTCCATGCTCATGGCCGGCCGACCGAGAAAGAGATAGAATAGAAGCGGGAACGCTTGGTTGTTTAATTCCACGCATGCGCACGGCGTTACTACAGGGCTACCTTGCCAGTGCGGAAACGCACGATAATATGAAATCTGTTAGAACGCCTGAGGCAGGATGGCCACTGAAAACCACCCACAAGATGTAGCACAAAACACACACAAAGAAAAATGAAAGAAATGAAATGTACACTCGTGTGATACATGCATGCAATGTACAAATGAAATGACAATGACAAAACAACCATGATGACAACTGTCCAGGAAACTGGAATCACGCAATGTAAAAGTCTGATTGTTTGTTTTCCCTGAGGGTTCTTTCCCTCTTTACACACCATAAAAAATTCTAATCATGCCACATATTTCCCATACTACTGATCTTTATGCACAGATTCCAAAATTCCAGTCTTATGGAACATATAAAAAGTATTTTGCTCATGGAGCTCTAAAATGTGGGAATTAAGGTCCCTATTGGGGGTAGGTGTGTTAATGTCAACCAGAGAAATTGAATTGTTGGGAATGTTTTTAACTTGGGTCTTATAGTATTGCTCCTGAACATCTGCCACATATAAAAACTAACTTCCTAGTTAACCTACCTTTGATATTGCTGCACATCTTATGTGTCCATAGCTTCCACTGGGTACATCTTATAAAGTTTCTACCTACGCCTTTTCTACAGATCGAGCAGCGCCATCTACCTGAAGGGCTTTGTGGTTTTGTCTACCTTCCTACTTATTAGGACTTTGGTTTTAGCTAGGTTGACTCTAAGGCCCTTCGATTCTAATCCTTGCTTCCACACCTGAAACTTCTCCTCTAGTTCTGATAGTGACCCAGCAATTAGTGCAAGGTCATCAGCATAGAGGAGCTCCCACGGGCATCCCCTCTTGAATTCCTCTGTTATCGCCTGGAGGACTATTGTAAATAGGAGGGGCCTGAGGACTCAACCTTGGTGGACTCCTACCTCTACCCGGAATTCTTCACTGTACTCGTTGCCAACCCTCACCTTACTGACAGCGTCTCTGTACATGGCTCGCACAGCTCTCACTAACCATTCTTCTATCCCTCGTCTCCTCAATGACCACCAGATAAGGGATCGGGGGACCCTGTCAAAGGCTTTCTCCATGTCAACAAAAGTTAGGTACAGAGGTTTATCTTTGGCTAGGTATTTCTCCTGCAACTGTCTTACCAGAAATATAGCATCAGTGTTACTTTTCCCTGGCACGAACCCAAACTGCATCTCATCTAAAGTGACTCGTTCCCTAATTAGTTGTCACGATATACCTCAAGTCTTTGTTCCTCACAGCACATAACATTGGCAAACTTTTTCTCTTCTGCTTCCCCTCTGGCTAAATAAACCTGTCGCTTAGCTTCCCTTCTAGCAGTCTGATGCAATTCCCTGCTACCACCGTTCTTCCAGTCCTTCCAAGCCTGTTTCTTTTCCCTAATGTCTCTGTCAATAACATTGTTCCATCACTACATTATATTGGGTCGAGAGGGGACTTTGCACCATCCACAGATCTGGTCAGTGGCCCTCAGCAGGTTGTCCTGTTGAAACCTCCAGTTGTCTTCTACATCATGTGAAGCTATATCCCCCTCTATTTCGTCAAAGGCTTTGAATAATAAGTCTCTAAATCTCTGTCCATTCGCAGGATCTTTGAGCTTCCAGACCCTTCTCCTCCATGCTGGTCGTCTTCTGGGCAACCACTTAGCTCTAATCCTGAAGTCACTAACTACTAGTCTATGTTGTGGGGTACATTCTTTGCCAGGAAAGGTTTGGGCTTTTATAAGCAGCCATCTTTCCCTTTTCCTGGTGAGGATGTAGTCGATTTGGCTAGTGTGTCTGCCAGAACGGTAGGTGACTAGGTGACTGGCAGGTTTCCTGAAGTTAGTATTGCAAACCATAAGGTCATTTGCATCACAGAACTCCAGCAGCCTGGTTCCCTCTTCATTGCGTGAACCAAAACCATAGCCTCCATGTACGCCATAAAAGCCCCCTGAATGTTGTCCAACATGCCCATTGAAGTCACCAGCCACAAAGAAAAGGTCCCTGTCATTCGTGGACAAGGTAGTCTGCAGGAGGGTGTCATAAAATTGGTCTTTCTGTCCGTTGGGTAGCCTGGGCTGAGGGGCATAGGCCGAGATAATGGTTGCTAACTCATGGTGAAGGACTAATCTAATCTTAAGTATTCTATCGCATACTCTAACCACCTCGATTACCTTATCCACCCATTTCTCTGCAAGAAGTATACCCACGCCGCCGACCCCGTCTGTGTTCCCTGCCCAGAAAATCTTGTACCTGTGTTCTTTGCCTGTGAGGAACCTAGTGGAACCTCCTCTCCACCTTACTTCTTGGAGGCAGCAGATATTGACACATCTCCGTTCAAGCATCTCAATAATCTCACCAGACCTACCTTTCAGTGTGCCGACGTTGAGAGTGCCAACCCTGAGGGTGTGGGAGGTATGGGCCTGTGAGACCCTGGGGCGGGGAACAGCAGCGTCACGTACCTTAAAAGAAAGCTTGCATTTTGCAGAATTCATAAACAATCAGTAGCATTCATTTCAACCTGCATCTACTACACTATCGTATTTTGCACCATATGATCGCTACCTTACATAGGAGATGAACCCTAAGTGGGGGTAGGGGGGAATGGCGTGAAGCCTTTAGAAGTGTTTATGGGAGACAGCCAAGTACTTACGGTACCGGTGGAGAAGGTAGGAACTTCCGGTACTGGTGGGGGGGTGAGAGGGCGGGTGCACGACAGCCATTGCTGCAAAGGTATTTAGGTCTAGTGGGGGAATTTGGGGTGCGCGCGCTAGTTTTATAGCCCTGGCGAAGCAAGGGGTTAATCGAAAGAGGAGGAGAAAAGAGAGAGAGAGAGTGGGATCGAGAGAGACAGACTAAAGGAGAGAGGGTTAGGCCAGAGCACGAGGGCAATAGAGAGATACTCTTTTGGGATTTATGTCTCATAGAGACAGTAAGTGGTAGAAATATAGAATTGAGAAATAAGAGTTTTCGGTCAGCTAATCTAAGGCAGAGATAAGTGACTATGTGATAAAAATTAAAATTGAATAACTTGAATATCTGAGTGAATTTGACGACATTGTTATGGACAACTGAAATGAATTTGACGACATTATAATGAGACGGACAGAATAGTGGAAGCACTAAGTAAGGTTGGAAGCACTAATATATATATATATATATATATATATATATATATATATATATATATATATATGTATATATATATACATACATACATATATATGTATATAAATTGCATATGTATGTATTTATATATGTGTGTGTGTGTGTGTGTGTGTGTGTGTATCTAAATATGTATATCTGTATACATATATACTATTGTTTTATTCTTTTACTCATTTCAGCCATGCAGCTGTGGTTATGCTGGAGCACCACCATATATACACACACACACAAATAGATATATTTATACATTGACAGATAGACAGACAGACAGACAGACAGACAGACTGAGTTTCTTATTTAAAAGCAATTTCCAAAGTCTTCTCCTTTCTTTGGTGGGGTGGAGGGTGTATCAGATTTCTTTTCATGCAGTCTTCTCGTCTTCCCAAGTCTTCATGGGTGTGTTGCATACCCACACACACACACACATGCACACGCAGCTGTTTGCACACACTCATACATATATGCACACACATTGATGCATATACACATGAATAGAAATTGCAAAAGGTCAAAATAATAAACAAATTAAATACACGAAAAGGAAAAAAAAAAAACTGGTTGTTGTGCATTATTAAATGAAATGATTAATACTTGTTGAATAGAAGAAACATCAGGTGAGATTTTATTTGAAATGATCAGTTTTGGGTCAGGCCACAATGACGCCTGTGTCTATGTCTAAGTAAAAGTGTGTGTGTGTGTGCAGATGTGCTTGGGCACACATTTACTTGTACAGAAAGACTGACGTCACTGTGATCTAACCCGAAAACAATCATTTGAAATAAAACTCACCTGATGTTTTCTCTCTTCAAAAAGATTTAGTCATTTAGTCACTCAATAAAGCACAACCTATTTTCTCTGTTTATGTGTTTGCTTTTGCAAGATTCTTCATGCTTCTGCCCCAGTCAACCGAAAACAGGTAGACACCCTACCATCACCCCATGGCCAAGAATACCCTTATGGACAGATGGAAAAGGTGGATCAGAGGCATAAGGACTCCAGAAAACTATGACCAGGTGAGAAAATGTTACATGATAGTTGCTAGTACCAAAGTTATTCTAAAGTATCAAATGTTTGAGTTCAATGAAAAAATATATGCCTAGGAAGAGGGCATGTGGCCAACCTCTTTATGGTATGGTGGGATAAGAGATTCCAAGAACGCTCTGCAGAGAACTCCATAATCCTAACCATGTATTCTCGCTATGTTAATGATTTCAAGAAAGTAGTAAAAACACTTCCACAAGATAACATCTATGAACTAGAAGCAAGCACCATGAAGAGCATCCAGCAAATAGCTAATCCCATCTAACAGGGTGTTAACGAACAATAGATGACCCTAATAAGCACCCCAACTACAAACTACATGTTTTGGACACTCAACTGTAGATGGAAACTAGAAATAGCAAAGTTCAGATTCTCCATTCATACTATGCCAAACCCATGGCCTCCAGATCCCTGTGCCACAGAATACAACAAATGTGGATGATACTAAGTTCAATATCCTGATATCGGACTTGATAAGGGTTATGAGAAAGGAGTCCTAAATGTGTGACCCAACGGAATTGAAGAGACACATACAGTACTTCATCTACTGCTTGCAGTTCTCCAGGGACAGTCAAAGAGAAAGGATCAGGGTGGACAAAGGAGCCGTGACAAAACTCAAGACCATCATAGAGAATGATGCAAATGGGATCTGCCTGCTAGACAAGAGTAAATCATGGCATAGTATAGAAGGGACGAAGAGGAAGATAGGGAAGGCCAGCTCATGGTATGATGGCCAAACGTACCAAAACATCATGTTCATCAATGCTAGCCTTGGAGGAGAACTAACATATTAATTTAGAAAAACCTCGGGTAAATTGAATCCACTGACTGAAGCAGGAAGAAAGGCCAGGAACTGCCATAAAATCCATTCGAAAGAACTCTCTGTACTGACAGGAACTGTATATTGTGTAGGTTATGACCAGATATAAACAGCAAAACTAGGAATACAATTTATAGTGGTGTACAGAGGGATGGTGCAGAATCATGATAAGAATATAAAGAATGTGGTTGTCCAACTGTTTCCACCAATGTCCAGCCCCATTTGAACTGGTGATGCTAGTGCTTGACTATGTCGTATGATGGTGCATCGTCACCATAAACTTCTTTCATCTCATCAAAAGTCTCATTTGGTGTACGACCTTTCAAGTATAAAGAACCTGATCATTGATCTGCATTCAACTGCCTCCATTATAACTGCTTAGTGCACTTCAGCAGCCAAAAAAGACAAACGAATTCTAGTGGAAAGCTGCAATTTACAATGTGACGTGTAGAGACATGTAGGATTCTACCTGTACAAGTTCTGTTTCCTGCAATAACTGGAAGTGGGTGGGTGATAGGACATCGTTAATGAACACCCCTCATTTTTTTGTTAAGCCTTGTAGTTGTTCCATCGATCCCTCCATGTAGCACCTTCTTTCTCACTCCCTCATTATATGTCCTCCTCCCTCTCTCATTCTACTCTCTTTGTCTCTCTCTTTCATCTCCTATGTTTAATGTCAGAGGGAGATTTGGACGTTATTTCTAACAAGCTGAGTCACACTATAGATATTTCCTTCAGACATTACCCAGTATAATGTGTGATTTAAAGGGATTTGACTGCTATTTCTACAAGAGAAAATATCAATACAACTATATATACAGATATACAAGAAGCGACTCCCTGTCCTCAAAACGAATAGATTTTTTTCCTGACTTATGGAGAAAGCCAGAAATGTTAAGGGGAGGGGTTAAATCAACATTTACTAAAAGTGATCTAGCTACTAGACAGAGATCCTGTATGACCTTATAGGAAAGTGGGTTATCCATCATTAGATGTATACCTGACTTTCCTATATAATATTAAGAATATAACGGAATGCTGAACTCCGGACTATCAACCTAAACAACATTTATTCAGGTGGTAAATATATATATCTTTAGCTCTTGTTTATTGTTACAGCTTCTGTGTGTGTGAGCATAGTTGTTGAGACATTGTTATGTAGATGTAAGCGAGCTGTCGAGTGTAACTCCGAAAGATGGAGAGTGACAGCTAAACACGTCCATGCTCTATTGCTGGCCAGCAAGAAAGAGACTGTCTCCAGGTTGGAATGTTGGAGACACTGCTTGACACGTCCATGCTCATGGCCGGCCGACCGAGAAAGAGATAGAATAGAAGCGGGAACGCTTGGTTGTTTAATTCCACGCATGCGCACGGCGTTACTACAGGGCTACCTTGCCAGTGCGGAAACGCACGATAATATGAAATCTGTTAGAACGCCTGAGGCAGGATGGCCACTGAAAACCACCCACAAGATGTAGCACAAAACACACACAAAGAAAAATGAAAGAAATGAAATGTACACTCGTGTGATACATGCATGCAATGTACAAATGAAATGACAATGACAAAACAACCATGATGACAACTGTCCAGGAAACTGGAATCACGCAATGTAAAAGTCTGATTGTTTGTTTTCCCTGAGGGTTCTTTCCCTCTTTACACACCATAAAAAATTCTAATCATGCCACATATTTCCCATACTACTGATCTTTATGCACAGATTCCAAAATTCCAGTCTTATGGAACATATAAAAAGTATTTTGCTCATGGAGCTCTAAAATGTGGGAATTAAGGTCCCTATTGGGGGTAGGTGTGTTAATGTCAACCAGAGAAATTGAATTGTTGGGAATGTTTTTAACTTGGGTCTTATAGTATTGCTCCTGAACATCTGCCACATATAAAAACTAACTTCCTAGTTAACCTACCTTTGATATTGCTGCACATCTTATGTGTCCATAGCTTCCACTGGGTACATCTTAAGTTTCTACCTACGCCTTTTCTACAGATCGAGCAGCGCCATCTACCTGAAGGGCTTTGTGGTTTTGTCTACCTTCCTACTTATTAGGACTTTGGTTTTAGCTAGGTTGACTCTAAGGCCCTTCGATTCTAATCCTTGCTTCCACACCTGAAACTTCTCCTCTAGTTCTGATAGTGACCCAGCAATTAGTGCAAGGTCATCAGCATAGAGGAGCTCCCACGGGCATCCTTCTCTTTCTTCATATATGTTTGCTAAAGTCTTGCTGTTGTTTCTAGCATATCAAGTGCTGCAGTTAAATGGACCTGTTGTTCATTTGTTGAAAGACAGCCATAGAATTTATAAACTGCAATTAATTTCAGTAGGCTGGAGGGGCATTTGGCTGCTGTTTCTAACAGATCTAGCTCTCATGTACAATTCAACTGTCACTGGTCACATACATAAATATGTATAAAGTTATGTTAAGACACTATGGTGTTATTGGAAGGGGATTTGGCTGCTATTTCTAACAGATCCTACATTCATTAACCTTTTATACATCATGAATTTAATTTTCTTTTCTGGGTCTTGATGGTTGTGGTGGTGACTGTGGTAGTGGTGTGTGTGTGTGTGTGTGTGTGTATGCTTGTGAGTGTGATATTGTTGGTGTTGTTGTTGCTGTCATGTCATTTCCCCCAAGCTTGTTGATCAAGTCAGTGAATGCCAGCTAGAAATTTATTGCTCCACATGTGATTTGGGTGAGGTTTAGCTACTTTCTCTAATAGTCCATGCTAGTGGTGGTGAACGGATATGTTCATCTAAGTTAAATGAACGGATATGTTCATCTAAGGATACACTATTTTAGGTAGTTTATAGTAGATTTCTAATTCTCAAGTGAAATTAATTGTTGGTTTTTTGTAAACTTAATTTTTTAAAAGCCTAGCAAGGGAGAAGGGCCCTGCCAATGGCCCTTTATTTTTCCAGGGTCTGTGAGAGTGGTGAATGGAAGAAAGACATTCTCAAAACAAGAGACCTAACATGAATGCATACAACAGAGAAATCCTCTGCTAAAAGCATCCCAAGGGCCAGGTGATGGTGTTGAAAAAGGTGATAGATTAAGTCTGCAACCCAGGGAGGCAACAAAAAAGATTTGAACTCAGATCACAAAACAACCACATTACATACCCAAGATGCAGATAAGATAGAGATTTTTTATTTATTTACGGCCTCAAACATCTCATAATACCTTGCGCTTTAGTTTTGCCCCCTATTATTTATCTTGTTTCTCTCCATGAAATTCAATTGAATTCAGTTGTTGTTTTAAATTCATGCTTATTCATTTTCTAAGCTTCCTAAATTCATGCTACGTTATATTCTAATCACCCAGAATTCATTGCTCTTTTAAAAAATTACGATTTATGCATTGTTGTCTCTCAAATATTTAAAATCTACAATTAAGAGCCCTATCTACTCGCTGGCGGTACCTACCCACCACTACCCATTTTCCTTTATTCAAAAATTCTTATCGCTCCTTAAAATTATGGCTTTTAAGTGTTGATTTCTCAGCCCAAGAATTACAGCGTGATGTGCTGCTTGACTGGTCCCCCCCCTCTCTCTCTCTCTCTCTTTATATATATATATGATGATGATGATGATGATCTTTTCTCCCGCCATGCCTCTGTCTACCCCTCCATCCTCTCTCTCCTTCGTAGTTTTCCTTAAGGTCTTCAGGTTCTGGCTATATATAAATGAGAAACCCATTCTAAATTATCTCGCTGACATACTACGACGAAATACCCAAGATGCAGATAAGATAGAGATTTTTTTATTTATTTACGGCCTCAAACATCTCATAATACCTTGCGCTTTAGTTTTGCCCCCTATTATTTATCTTGTTTCTCTCCATGAAATTCAATTGAATTCAGTTGTTGTCTTAAATTCATGCTTATTCATTTTCTAAGCTTCCTAAATTCATGCTACGTTATATTCTAATCACCCAGAATTCATTGCTCTTTTAAAAAATTACGATTTATGCATTGTTGTCTCTCAAATATTTAAAATCTACAATTAAGAGCCCTATCTACTCGCTGGCGGTACCTACCCACCACTACCCATTTTCCTTTATTCAAAAATTCTTATCGCTCCTTAAAATTATGGCTTTTAAGTGTTGATTTCTCAGCCCAAGAATTACAGCGTGATGTGCTGCTTGACTGGTCCCCCCTCTCTCTCTCTCTCTCTCTTTATATATATATATGATGATGATGATGATGATCTTTTCTCCCGCCATGCCTCTGTCTACCCCTCCATCCTCTCTCTCCTTCGTAGTTTTCCTTAAGGTCTTCAGGTTCTGGCTATATATAAATGAGAAACCCATTCTAAATTATCTCGCTGACATACTACGACGAAATACCCAAGATGCAGATAAGATAGAGATTTTTTTATTTATTTACGGCCTCAAACATCTCATAATACCTTGCGCTTTAGTTTTGCCCCCTATTATTTATCTTGTTTCTCTCCATGAAATTCAATTGAATTCAGTTGTTGTCTTATATTCATGCTTATTCATTTTCTAAGCTTCCTAAATTCATGCTACGTTATATTCTAATCACCCAGAATTCATTGCTCTTTTAAAAAATTACGATTTATGCATTGTTGTCTCTCAAATATTTAAAATCTACAATTAAGAGCCCTATCTACTCGCTGGCGGTAACCCGCCCTCCCACCCCCTCCACCGGAAGTTCATTCCTCTGTCATCCCACCCCCTCCACCGGAAGTTCATTCCTCTGTCATCCCACCCCCTCCATCGGAAGTTCATTCCTCTGTCATCCCACCCCCTCCACCGGAAGTTCATTCCTCTGCCATCCCACCCCCTCCACCGGAAGTTCATTTCTCTGTCATCCCACCCCCTCCACCGGAAGTTCATTCCTCTGTCATCCCGCCCCCTCCACCGGAAGTTCATTCCTCTGTCATCCTGTCAACCTCGGCTGTCTCCCGGAACCCATCTAGTGGCCTTGGCCATCCTCTCCCCTACCTTTGGGTAGCGCATTAAGGTTGAGAAATGTTTGCAGGTTGTAGGTACTGTTTTGCTTATGAATTCTTCCAATTGCAAGTTTTCTTTTCAGGTACACGACACTGCTTTTCCCCTTCCCAGGCTACAGGCCCACACCCCCAACACCCATACTGTTAGGATTGGCACTCTCAACGTCGGTACGCTGAAAGGTAGATCTGGTGAAATTGTTGAGATGCTTGAACGGAGACGCGTAGATATGTGCTGCATCCAGGAAGTAAGATGGAGAGGAGGTTCTGCAAGGTTCCTCACAGGCAAAGAACACAGGTACAAGATTTTCTGGGCAGGGAACACTGACGGGGTCGGGGGCGTAGGAATACTTCTAGCGGAGAAATGGGTGGATAAGGTAATCGAGGTCGTTAGAGTAAGTGACAGAGTACTTAAGATCAGACTAGTGCTTCATCATAGATTAGCTACTGTCATCTCAGCCTATGCACCTCAACCTGGGCTACCAGATGGTCTGAAAGACCAATTCTATGACACCCTCTTGCAAACTACCTCGTCGACGAGTGACAGGGACCTTCTCTTTGTGGCTGGAGACTTCAACGGTCATGTCGGACGTCGTGCTGGGGGCTTCCATGGCATACATGGAGGCTATGGCTTCGGTTCCCGCAACGAGGAGGGAACCAGACTGCTGGAGTTCTGTGATGCAACCAATCTTATGGTCTGCAATACCAACTTCAGGAAACCTGCCAGTCACCTAGTCACCTACCGCTCCGGCAGACACTCTAGCCAAATCGACTACATCCTCGCCAGAAATAGGGAAAGAGGGCGGCTTATAAATGCCAAAACCTACCCTGGCGAAGAATGTACCCCACAACATAGATTAGTAGTTAGCGACTTTGGGATTAAGGCAAAATGGGTGCCCAGAATTAGACAGGCTTGGAGAAGAAGGGTGTGGAAGCTTAAAGACCCTGCAAACGGACAGAGACTTAGAGACAAGTTACTTGAAGCATTTAACGAAATAGAAGGGGATATAGCATCATACAACGTGGAAGACAATTGGAGATTTCTGCGGGACAACCTGTTGAAAGCCACCGACCAGATTTGTGGGTGGTGTAAGGTCCCCTCCCGACCCAGAGTAACGTGGTGGTGGAACAAGGAGGTAGACAGGGCTATTAGACAAAAGAAACAAGCTTGGAAGGACTGGAAGAACGGTGGTAGCAGGGAATTGTACCAATGTGCCAGAAGAGAGGCTAGGCGACAGGTTTATTTAGCCAGAGGGGAAGCAGATAAGGAAAGATTTGCCAATGTTCTGCGCCGTGAGGACCAAAGACTCGAGGTATTTCGTGTTGCAAGACAGTGTAGGAGAGAGAATAGTGATGTTGTAGGAGAGAAATGTGTTCGCATGGATGATGGTACGCTTGCATTAAATGAGGATGCAAAGAAAGAGGTCTGGAGATGCCACTACGATAGATTGCTTAATAAAGAGAATGAATGGGAGAAAGAGAGCCTGCCTTATGTCGACCCAATAGAGGGACCAGCTATCCGAGTTTATAGTACCAGGGTAGATAAAGCAATTAAGAGTATGAAGACCGGGAAAGCCCCCGGCCCATCAGGAATCACTGCAGAGATGCTCAAAATATCTGGCAGTGTTGGCTATAGCCTAGTCACCCGTATTACGAACCAGGTGATACACGAAGGAGTCATACCCTATGACTGGTGTAGCAGCATCATAGTCAACTGCTACAAAGGTAAAGGGGACGCTTTAGATACAAATAATTACAGAGGCATCAAGCTGTTAGATCAGGTTATGAAAGTTACAGAGAGGGTCATAGCCCAACTAATTAGGGAGCGAATCAATTTAGATGAGATGCAGTTTGGGTTCGTGCCAGGTAAAAGCACTACTGATGCCTTATTTCTAGTGAGACAGTTGCAAGAGAAATACCTAGCTAAGGATAAACCTCTGTACCTGGCTTTCGTTGACATGGAGAAAGCCTTTGACAGGGTCCCCCGATCCCTTATCTGGTGGTCAATGAGGAAACTTGGGATAGAAGAATGGTTAGTGAGAGCTGTGCGAGCCATGTACAGAGATGCTGCCAGTAAGGTGAGGGTTGGAAATGAGTACAGCAATGAATTCCGGGTAGAGGTAGGGGTCCACCAAGGTTCCGTCCTCAGCCCCCTATTATTTACCATAGTCCTCCAGGCAATCACAGAGGAGTTCAAGACAGGTTGCCCCTGGGAGCTCCTCTATGCTGATGACCTTGCCCTAATTGCGGAGTCACTATCAGAACTAGAGGAGAAGTTTCAGGTGTGGAAGCAAGGTCTAGAATTGAAGGGCCTTAGAGTCAACCTAGCTAAAACCAAAATCCTAATAAGTAGGAAGGTAGATAAAACACAAACCCCTTCAGGTAGATGGCCCTGCTCAGTATGTAGAAAAGGAGTAGGTAGTAACTCTATAAGATGTACCCGGTGCAAGCTATGGACACATAAGAGGTGCAGCAACATCAAAGGCAGGTTAACTAGCAAGTTAGTTTTTGTTTGTGGCAGATGTTCAGGTGCAATAAAGACTGCAAACAAACAGGAAACAACTTCTATCTCATTCCAGGGTGAAAAACTAGAGGTAGTCGATAGCTTCCGCTATCTGGGCGACCAAGTTAGTAGTGGGGGTGGGTGCGCTGAAAGTGTAGCTGCTAGAATAAGAATAGCCTGGGCAAAGTTTAGAGAGCTCTTACCCCTGCTGGCGACAAAGGGACTCTCACTCAGAGTAAAAGGCAGACTGTATGACGCATGCGTACGAACAACCATGCTACATGGCAGTGAAACATGGGCTGTAACTGCTGAGGACATACGTAAGCTCGCAAGGAATGAAGCCAGTATGCTCCGTTGGATGTGTAATGTCAATGTGAATACCCGTCAGAGTGTAAGTATCTTGAGAGAAAAGCTGAACATTAGAAGCATCAGTTGTGGCGTGCAAGAGAGACGATTGCGCTGGTATGGACATGTGGTGAGAATGGAGGAGGATAGCTGCGTGAAAAAGTGCCACACCCTAACAGTTGAGGGAACCCGTGGAAGAGGTAGGCCCAGGAAGACCTGGGCTGAGGTGGTGAGGCAAGACCTTCGTACATTGGGCCTCACCGAGGCGATGACTACGGACCGAGACCTTTGGAAATGGGCTGTGCGTGAGAAGACCCGGCAAGCCAAGTAAGATCGTTGCCAGTGCCCCTGGACTGGTTCTTGTGCGGGTGGCACATGAGATGCACCATTTTGAGCGTGGCCGTTGCCAGTACCGCCTGACTGGCTCCTGTAGGATTTTCGAGCGAGATCGTTGCCAGTGCCCCTGGACTGGCTTGTGCGGGTGGCACATAAAAGACACCATTTCGAGCTTGGCCGTTTTCGTGCGGGTGACACGTAAAAGCACCCACTACACTCTCTGAGTGGTTGGCGTTAGGAAGGGCATCCAGCTGTAGAAACTCTGCCAAATCAGACTGGAGCCTGGTGTTGCCATCCGGTTTCACCAGTCCTCAGTCAAATCGTCCAACCCATGCTAGCATGGAAAGCGGACGTTAAACGATGATGATGATGATGATGATGAAGAAATCTTGTCAAAAATATAATTCCATCAGACCACCACCTCAGACGGGCATTTTAACTATCGACCCTTGCATAATAAAAATCAAAATTAATCTCGGCATGATTTGAACTCAGCAGACAAAGACTCAGTATAAATACCACAAGGTATTAAGTCCAACGTTCTAACGACTCTACTAATTAATCTTTTTCTTCTTTCAATCAATCAAATTCTTTAAACTGATTTTTTAAAATTTTAATATTAAACTTTGAATATAAATGAAATTGTTCTGGTGATTTCATTTCTATTTTATATCTTGAAGCAAACAAGAAGAATTGTTTAAATATTAAACAATTTGGTGACAACATATATTTTCTCTCTCAGCACATCTTTATCCTACATCAACCTTTTTAATGTGCAATGCATTAAATATGTTTTCTC
>NW_028315326.1:55000-75000 GCF_046866305.1 Octopus bimaculoides | reverse complement strand
CCATCTATTATAACTTTTGTTGTTCTGTTTAATATATACATAGATTATGCCTCCAAAGAAGAGAGTTTGCTGGGGAAAGACAGCAACCGGTTTAAAATGACAGCAACAGACTGCAGTAATGCACCACATTCCAGAAGCTATTTTGAACATAATGCAAAATGGTGCATCAACATCTTCTGCCCAATCTGATAGAATTCTGGCAAAACTGTGTAGCAACAGATCGCCAGCAATTGCTACATCAGAAATTGCCGTCCTAGCTCCTGCTAAAAGGGATTACCCTGCTATGTATAATCAGGGCAGCGCAAAAAGTTGTTTTGCACAAGCATTTCTATAGCCAATTACACGGATGAAATTTACGTATGCTTAATAATTTTACGCAAAACAGCCTTCAGACTTTCCCTATTAATTTCATCGTTTTTTGAATTATGAACATATTTACATCATAAGGGTTTTTTCGTTGTAAGGCTTTCTGTTTTTAGTTGATTTTCAGCTAGCAAGACTTATCGTAGATGGCGTAATAAGTCACACCCGGACAAGGTCGGGTTATACTGCTAGTATATTATAAAAGTATGCATCTATGAGTTTTATGCGTTTAAAAAACATAGCAAAGACGTGTGTGTGTATATGTGGGTATATATCAATATACATGTGTATAAATGTTCCTTTATGGTGTATATGCTTCTTCCCTAAGAACTGGCAGAAAAATGGATATTCTTCATGGAATTTCCTACAAATATGCTTCACATGCTGTAGATTCCGATTAATATGGGCATTTATTGGAAAAACCATTTTTTTTTTCTTTCATAACAAAAGGCGAATCTTGTGAATTTTCTAAAACTGCTTTTCCCACCCAGAGACAAACGGTTTTCACAATGAATTCCGATTGAATCGGAATCTAAACCATCCGAAGAATATTTGTAGAAAATTTCATTAAAAAAATACCCATTTTCATGAAAGTTATGAAGGGGAAAAATGTCGTGGAAGTTTCATTAGAAAATATCCATTTTCCGGGAAGTTATGAGGAAACAAAGTCGATGGGGTGTACATCTGTACTTATGCCCCAAAGTCAGTGGGGCACAATTCTGTTGTTATGCCGAAATATTTATAAAAGAGGATGTATATAAAATTGTGTAGAAACGTATGTGTGTATATATATGTTTGTGTATAAATTATACATGTATATGATTAAGTTTCAAAAAGAAATATCACAAGATATTAGAATATTTAATGTATTGGATAATTTCCGACTCTATTCTATAGGATTGCCGATACATTAATATAGACGTAAATATATAACCTAAAATTATATACACAGGAAAGCAGAATATTATATATGCATACATATTTATATATACACTCAGATATATATATACACCTGCAGACATATACATACAATTATACATTCTTATACAAAGCTTTCTTGCACACACATAAGCATTCAGTCCCACTGAGTGGCACCTTGAGCAAGTGTCTTCTACGATAGCCTTGGCTCGACCAAAGCCTTCTGAGAGGATTTGGTAGACGGAAACTGAAAGAAGCCCGTTGTATGTTTGCGTTTGGCCCCGAACATCGTTTGACAATGGATGTTAGTGTGTTTACGCCCGCGTAACTTAGCGATTCGGCAAAAGTCACCGATACAATAAGTACAAAGAATAAATCCGGGATCAGTCTGTCCGTCTAGAGGTGGTGCTCCAGCATGGCCGTAGTCAAATGATTGAAACAGGTAAAAGAAAAAAAAAGAATACCTTATGATATGCATAGAGAAATGGTAAGGGGAGGAATGAAATCCATCTGTGGCCACCCATGCTTAAGGACATTTGATGATATTTCTGGTCTGGCATCACACAAACTGCCCAGTCTGGAGTCTCCGCCGCATCCCGTTCAAATGTGTCTGTCCGTTGCCTAGCAACAACAATTTGAATAAAAAAAAAGAAAACGCGGAAAAAAAAAGGCGGAAAATCCGAGCTTATTTTTAAGCTCTGTCTAAATGATTTATTTTCGGTAAAACAGACATTGTCAGCATTTTTGTGAATTAAGAAATGTTCAAAGAAATAAAATGTGTCACAATTAAGTCATAATTAGGAATTATAATTAATTTACACCTGAAAAAAACAAAGGAAAAAACCTTGATATGAACGGAAGACGAGTGAAGTAAAGAAATGACTGCTGCATTTGGGTGTGTGTATATGTATGTATTTATGTATGTATTTATGTGTACGTTGGCTGGTAAATATATATAAGTGTGTATGTATATGTAAGTGTGTATGAATATTTCTATATAGTGAGAGAGACAGATAGTGGAGAGAGTGATGTATATACATACTAGCAGAAGTGCCCGGCGTTGCTCGGGGCTTAATTGTTGTAAAGTACTGTTGATTCTACTCAATTATGATTATTGAGGGAAAGATTGCTATAATTTTTCGACACCCCCCTCCTTTTCGGCATCAGGGAATACGAATCTACAAAAAAATTGGCAAAAATCGGCATTCTTCAATTACCACCCCACCCCCAACACCATTTCCTTCATTTTTTTTTAGGAATTTCTTTTTTTCAAAATATGCAGAAAAATACGGAGATTATGATTCGGACAAAAATTTCAAAACATTTCTGTATTTACGGTCACGGCTTTAGGGTTAGGGTTGCGGTTGGGGCTTAGGGTTAGGGTTTTAGGGTTAGTGTTGGGAAAAAAAGTCAAAATTGAAGAATTTGGTGGGGAAGGGGGGAAAATTTAACAATGCCGATTTTTGGCAATTTTCCGGAACCTCTGTATCCCAAAACGGGGGTTTCTGGCAAAAAAAAATTCAAAATTAAACAAAATTGGGAGGAAATGGTGGGGCGGACGGGCGGAAGTTTTCCTCATTTTTTTTTACAACCGTAATTTCCGTTTTTGTTTCGTGATATAATAAAAATATATACATTTGTAAGATTTGGCTGTTATTTCTAGCATATGGAGAGACCTTGTAGGCTTAACTTTATGTCCTCGTTGAAAATCACCTAAAAAAGATTCGGGGGTATTCAACTAAAGTTTCTAAACACGAGAAAATGACCAAAAAATACAACCATAGGGCTTTTGTCCGAGGCCCTTTTTTCCTAGGGGGCTTTTGTCCGGATCCCACAAGACGTGTGTACATCTATCTGCTTGTGGACATATATCTGTGTATCTATGACATATGTATAACAAGGTATAATGAGAACATTTTAGGATTCTATTCTAGGACTCAACCAACTAGAAAATACACAGTTTATATTATATATCCATACTTGTTTCACTCATTGGACTGCGGTCATCCTGGGACGCTACATTGAACGGTTTTATAAATGTAATTTAACTGCTATTTTTAGCGTACTTTGTTTGTCTCACAGTCTTCATTTCAGGCCTTTATTTAATTACGTTTATGAAATTAAAAGTCTTATTCAAACAAGAATTGAAATTTAAGATGCAATCCTGACCTTGTAGAAATAGAAGCTTAATCTGCCTCAAATTACTGCCAACTGGGTATATCTATCTATCTATCTATCTATCTATCTATCTATCTATCTATCTATCTATCTATCTATCTACCTGTCAATCTGTCTGTCTCCCTGTCTATCTATCTGTCTGTCCATCTATCTACCTATCTGTCTCCCTGTCTATCTATCTATCTATCTATCTATCTGTCTGTCTCCCTGTCTCTGTATCTATCTATCAAGCGCGACCCAAAAGTCTGTTTTGGGGTTCAGTACGGTCTCTGGTATGCAAGAGTTTTTCAGGATTTCCATGCATTCGGTTATGCATAGTTTGCAGTGTACGGACTCAGACGGTGGAGGGTTTTCCATGATACCGAGTATGGAATTCCATCTTCCTCCAGTTGCCAGATATGACTGGCCAGCGATGTCACATACCTCTTTTCGGAACCCCGAAGGAGGATCTATGGTTGGAAAGACGTTTCTTAAAGGAACATCCCATGCATCCAATGTGTTTCCTTGGATGCGTGCAGCTAGTGTCGTGCCTACTGTTGCTGTTGTTGCGTTTTTAGTTTTCGATGTTGCTGCTGTCGTTGGTGCAGCTATTGTTGCTGCTGGGGCTGCTGATGGCGTCGCTTCTGGTTCAGGAGCTGTTGATGGTGGTGGTGGTGGTGGTGGTGGTCGCATGGGTAGTATTACTACATGTGTTGGCATTTTCAAGTCTGCCGATGTTGCTGCTGCTGCTGTTGTTGGTGGTGGTGCTGTCATCGTCGATGATGTTGGTGTTGGCAAAGGTGGGGTGGTGGTGGCGACGTTATTGCTGGACGTGTAGGGGGCGGTGTTGATGATACCATTGTAGCAGTAACAGACCAAACTATATTGGCTGCACCAACAGCAGCAGCAGTGTCCATAGCAGAGGCACCGGCATGGACATGAATAATGGTAGACGTGTCGACGAAAACGACCCCGCCTCCCAGCCTCCACCGGAGATGAGAACAATAATAACATTTTCGGTTACACCATTGGCAACAGTAGTAATATCGACCACCACCCCCTCCACATCCGACTATAACAGCAATAATATCACCAACGCCACCACTACCGCCACCTTCGCCCAACACCAACACCAACGGCCCCACCAACATCATCAACGACAACACTGGCAACATCGTCGACCCCTGGCAACATCATCATCCTCAACAGCAATAATGTAAGGGAGGAGCAGCACTGTTGCTATATTTCTGGTAGTGCAACTGCAGGAGAAATACCTCGCCAAAGACAAGCCTCTGTACTTAGATTTTGTTGACTCAGAGAACGTCTTTGACAGGGTCCTCCAACCCCTTATCTGGTGGTCAGTACGAAAGCTAGGGAAAGGCACGTGGTTGGTGAGAGCTGTACAAGCCTTGTTAAAGGGCTGCTACCAGTAAGGTGATGGTGGGCAATGAGTACAGCAAAGAATTCAGGGTACAAGTAAGGGTTCATCAAAGAGTGGTCCTCAGCCCCCGTCTTGTTCATCATAGTCCTCCAGGCAATAACAGAGCAAGTTAAAGCAGGCTGCCCCCTGGGAGCTCCTCTATGCTAAGGACCTTGCTCTTATAGCTGAATCATCTGAACTAGGTCTAGAATCAAAGGGACTTAGAGTTAACCTAGCAAACACCAAAGTCGTAGTAAGTAGGAAGGCATACAAATCATAAATCCCTAGAAACTTCATAAGATGCACCGAGGGTAAGCTTTGGACATATAAAAGGTGCAGCAATAGCAGAGGAAGGTTAACTGGGAAACTAGCTTTTGTATGTGGAAGATGAATGGGTACAATAAACGCTGAAAATATGCAAGTGGGGGGGCATGCTAGAAGTTGTAGATAGCTTCCGTTATCTGGGTGACCAAGTTAGTAGTGGAGTTGGATGCTCCGAGAGTGTAACTATGAGAATAAGATTAGGCTGGGCAAAGTTCAGAGAGTTCCTACCTCTGTTGGCAACAAAGGGCCTCTCTCTCTCTCTCTCTCTCTCTCTCTCTCAGAGTGAAATACAGATTCTATGATGTCTGTGTGTGAACAGCTATGCTACATGGCAGTGAAACATGCACTGAGACAGCTGAGGACATGCGTAGGCTTGAAAGAAATGAAGCCAGTATGCTTCGCTGGATGTGCAATGTCAGTGACCATGTTTGACAGAGTGTAAGCATCTTGAGAGAAAAGCTGGGCATAAGAGGCATCAGATGTGGTGTGCAAGGGAGACGACTGCACTGGTATGGTCATGTCATGCATATGGACGAGGACAGATATGTAGAGAAGTGCCGATCTCTAACTGTGGAGGGAACCTGTGGTAGAGGTAGACCCAGGAAGATATGGGACAAAGTGGTGACGCATAATCTTTGAACTTTGAGCCTCACAGAGGCAATGATTAGTGACGGAGACCTTTGGTGATATGCTAGGCTTGAGAAGAGCCGTCAAGCCAAGTCATGGCTGGTGTTGGTGTCATGTAACTGGGACCGATGTCAGTGGCGTGTAAAGAGCAATGTTCGAGCATTGGGCCTCACGGAGTCCAAGCGGCTGAGGTCCTTTGGAGAGTTGGACCTCGTGGAAGCAATGACTGAGACTTTGGCATTATGTTCTGCTAGAGAAGAAGACCCAGCAAAATCACAGTTATGGCTGAGGCAGGTGTCATGCAAAATGCAATCATGCTGGTGGCACATTAAAGCACCCACTACACTCTCGGAGTGGTTGGTGTTAGGAAGGGCATCCAGCTGTAGAAAACTATGCCAAATCAGACTTCCAGCTTACCAACACTGGTCAAACCATCCAACCCATGCCAGCATGGACAACGGACTTTAAATGATGATGACATCTCATACTGAATATATACGACGCAGTAAATATTTTCTGCAGATATATTCCTGGAATTAGCACGCCAAAACGAAGACTTTTGAATTTTACCATTAAGCTGTAATTAGCAGAACCATATGCACGCGCACCCATGGCGGTGGGCAACTCTGTATACGATTCTGATGATTACGGTTACATTACAAATCAGGCTGATGAGGAATAGACAAATGGTAAGAATTTGTTAAATCCGAAACCTGGTTCCTGTTTAATAATGATTTTTTAGGTGATTTTAGATGTCTTGCCCGCTCACGTTTTTGGTATGCTGCTATATTTCATGCTGAGAACAATTTAGGTCTTAATAGACACAAGATGTGATCTATTTCTAGCGCATTAATTGTCCACGTTAGTGGTCGACGTTATTTTTTTAAAATGTACCTTAATCCCCTGAGATTGCAGATAATATTTCTGAATCTCTTTGATTCTTTAGATGTGCTGGCCTCCTGATAATTAATCGATATTAATTAATATATGACTAATTACCAGATTTTATAATTATATATATATATAGATATATGTGTGTGTGTATTTTATTAAAATTATTAATTTTTATAATAATTATTACCTATAATGTTTTTATTCCCATACTGTCCACTTGATATGATCAGTATTTTAAATAACGATCTAATCCTTATATATATATATATATATATATATATATATGACGGGCTTCTTTTCAGTTTCCATCTACCAAGCCCACTGACAAGGCTTTGGTCAACCTAAAGTTATAATAGAAGACATTCTGTGTTCAGTGGGATTGAACCCAGAGCCATGTGGGTGGGAAGCAAGCTTCTTAACACACAGCCACGCTGTGCCTATTATTTATACATATGTGTGTATATGTATATATAGACACATACATACACATATGGCATAAATATACACTACACTGCAAGCAGAAGCACACACACACAAATCAAATATATTATATATATATATATATATATATATATATATAATATATATATATATACATATATATACATATAGGGTGTGTGTGCGTGTATTTAATATAAAGATATATATTATATATCTATCTACACACAGATAAATGTATGTACGTTTATATATGTGTCTGTATTTGTTTTTCTAAGTATTTTTCTTTTTGTAATTGTAGTGGGAACCTAGCACACTCACAAACACACAAACATACATATATATGGGCATATATACATATATATACACCTAAACACACACATGCCTAGCATTCACTGTTATAATTGGTGTCAAGGACTTACGATTTGCCTACGTGATCAAATCCATAGCAGATCGTGTGCTAGTTTCAGACACACGCACACGCACACACACACACACACACACACACACACACACACACACACACACACACACACACACACACACACACACACACACACACTCGAGTCGTTAACGCCCACTTTTTCCTGCATACAAATAGGCCTTGTGACTTGTGATTTTTACATTTCTGCTACTCTTTGCTACGAACTGAACTCAGAGACGAAGACTTCAGGCTGAGATTCAAACACAATTATTGACTTTGGTAAGTCATCTTTTGATAATTATTTTCATTAACAATTTAGTAACGCATTTACTTTGTTAAATATGCATTAGACCTATTTCAAACATAAATATACTGTTTTATAGAAAATTATTTTATTTTCAAGCAGTAAATTATACACGAGAAGCTGTTAAACTTTGCCAGAATTTGAACCCAGAATAAATACCTTAGGATAACTGCAGTATTACTTTTTTAGTCTGGTAAATAATTTAACTGTATCTAATTGTCGAACTGCTAGCTTTGGAAATATACCAGATATTTTAATTGAATTGTTAGTACTAAGACATTTACAGTATGTTTGAAAGACGGGAACTATGTCTATCTATCTATCTATCTATCTATCTATCTATTATATGATTGAAAAAATTGGAGTCAACAAGAAGAAGCATGGTTGGACATTTATTTTCATTCACTACAATTGTTTCTGTGCAATGTAGTTCTCCAGGTATGCAGGTATTTGATTATACAACCGTTTCCCTGCATTACGCAACCACATTGTTCTGGGTTCAGTCCCACTGCGTGGCACCTTGGGCAAGTGTCTTCAACTATAGCCTCGGGCCAACCAAAGCCTTGCGAATGGATTTCGTAGACGGAAACTGAAAGAAGCCCATCATACATATAAAAGAATACGTATATTCATGCACACAGTTACATTCACATTTGTATTTAGTTTCTCATATCATTATATAGACTATATCAAATATGTATTTGATACAGTCTATATATATTTTCACAGGAGACAAAAGATTTCTCATCATTTCTTTCTTTCTCTGTGGAAGACATTGACAGGGGTTACGCATGTAGAGAGAAAGGGATCTTTCAGATTTAAAATACCCTAAACACACTGTATATCGTCACATGGATACTTTTTCAGCTCCATTAGTTGTCCAGAGCCCAAAAAAGTGCATTAAATACATGCATACACATGACTATCAACATCATCGTTTTTAATGGTCACTTTTCTCTGCTCCCATCGGTCAATTGAGACTTCATTGAGGCAGTTTTTCTATGGACAGATGCTCTATTTCCAAGCAAGCTAATATTTTCTCTAGCCTAGCAAACTACAGACAGCCAAACTGTTAGCTTTGGTTACTAATCACCAGACACAATACAAAACAACTACATACTTACTCGTATACATCCAACACACACACACACACACACACACACACACACATGCATTATTCCTACGCATATACATTCAAATATTTGTTATACATTCAAATACGCTTAGTCACAGCCACCCACACACAACATAGTGGTGTGAGAAGAGGGTTGTGTAATGGGATGGGAAAGGCCAGTGCGGTGATGGTGGTGGTGGTGGTGGAGTAGCGAGGCAGTGTGACGTGGAGGAAGGATTTGCTACGGGAGGGTAAGGTTTGTTTTTTTCACCTTAAACTGTTTCTCGTGATTTTAATTTCTCATGTCCTTTACTTTTAGACACCATTATCTTTCATTATATTATTGCTCCCAACAGGAATTCATTACATATTTATTGAGCTCTGTCTTAACACATCTCACGGTTTACTCTTAACGGTTTTGACAAAATTTTGTATTTTAGAAGTTATTTCGTCAGAACTTACAGAGTGACAATGGACAAATTTGTGTTTGATAAGCACCAATACACGGCTTACTCTCTAACTTCTGCCGATGATATATATGCATATTATACATATATTGTAAAGAAAATATCATCAAGCAAGCAAACCAATGAAAGAGCCTCTGCCTGGTCGTTTGACACGCTAAAAATAGCAGCCAACGTATGCCCCTACCCCACTATCCCCTGGAAAAGTACAGGACAAGTTATTACACCTGGAAAAGTATAGGACAAACTATTACTTCAAATAAAGAATAAGAAACTTTTTACTAAAAATATTGCAGCTAAAATTAAAATTTTGAATATTAAAACTTATTTTATTATAGTTTACAAATAACACTATACTTATTTAATTAGAATTTGGCTAATTTATCTCCTTAAATACAGAAAAGAGTGACTAATTAGACAAACATACAGTTTTGTACAATAAATTTAAAAGATGAGAATTGTAAAGAGTGATAAATTAGAAGAACTGGCATTCTTTGCCAAAATATTTTAAGTAAAAAGTTTCTTATTCTTTACTTTACTTGAAGTAATAGTTTGTCCTATACTTTTACAGGTGTAATAACTTGTCTTGTACTTTTCTGAGTTTTTATAATCTTAAGAATATTACTTTTCAAGCTTGCATTTTCCCATGTAATGATATGTGTGTGTGTGTGTGTATAATCATAAGATTTACAATTTTACCAACAAATCTTCAGGTTCTTATTCAAAATATTCTCAACCTAATTTTACATCACCTTAAAACTAAGCGTTAAATTAAACATTAAAAATTAAAAAATTGAACTTTACAAAATTAAGAATTATAAATTATAAATATAAATTAGCATACATTTGTCAAACTTAGAAAGTCAAGTATAGAATGTCAAATATAAAATATAAAATTATACATCAGAATAAAGATGTCTGTGATTAAATGTGAAAAATAATGTGAAAAATAAAGATACATCTCCTCTCTTGATAAAGTCAGGATCTCATTCCAAATGTGTGTGTCTATATATATGTGTATGTATGTGTGTGTGTGTATATATATATATATATATATATATATACTTATTAATAATTAGCAGAAGTATCTACCTTTCATCTCTCAAACTCTCTCTCTCTTCTTTTTACTCTGCTATCTTATTGCTGTCACAAAGAATGGCAGTAAATCTCTTCTCTTCATTCTTCCAATGAAACTAGGGATGTTACTGGACCTCCCTAAGTCTCTCCCCATCACTCAACCCCTCCTTTCCATATATTTATTACCCTCATCCCAAGGTATATGTGAAACCCAGAGATTGAGGGGAACCTTTACTTTTGTCAAGGACATGGTAATCGTCTCTAGTGACGGTGCCATAAGATGCACCCAGTGCACATTGTGCAGTGGTTGGTGTCAGGAAGAGCATCCAGCTGTAGAAAGAAAACCAGAAGATGTAACTTCAGGCAAGATATTCTTTGAACCATCCAACCCATTCCAGCATGGAAAGTGGGGGTAAAATGATGATCATATAGATACGGACATATGGATGTATAAATATACATATGTGCATCTTTGTGTATATATTATACATATTCTTTCATATATATGTATGTGTATATAAATACATATACAATTAGATTAAAGTCTAATATAATTATTATGAGAGTTTTTGTAGGTTTTTCTTCCTCCAAAATAAACCAAGTAGAATGGCACAAGTGAAACATAAACATTAATTCCAATTTAATTTTACAGTTGAAATATTTGCAATTATCTGGTTTTCTCTTTATAAACTTTGTTGTCAACAACAACAATAACAACAACATAGCCTTATCCAGCTTTTTCCAAAAATATGTTCTTGTTTAGTCCATGTATATGCAAAGAGCTGACATCCTGAAGAAGGTCACTTTTACTTTTCATTCCTCCTGGGGTCAATAGAGTAACAGTCATTATTTCATAGACCAAGGAGGGGGTGGAGGATCATTCTGATGATGATGAGTCACCAGAATGTCATTAATCACCCCACCAATATTTCCTAATCCACCTCATTAAACCCCCAATACTTCATAATAAACTACACCAAGTTATATCTCCTCACCTAACACAAAACAAAACACACTTCCCCTGCCAAACCCCTTTTTCATACAAACACATCTTTCTCATTGCTACCCAAACATTGTCCCTTAAATATAATTAAGATGAACCTACCTTTAGTTAATTAAGCTTATTCATTAACCAATCTTTATTATCTCAATCAGGAACAAATAATAACGATCCTCTCAACATGCTGTGTATCAGTGTGATTATATGGAAGCCCATCTTTTGATAAGCTTTCCAAGTTTAATCAATGTTGTCTATGATAATTGTGTGGATTATATTGGAATGTTGAGATATTTACAGCATTTGTCAGGTTAAGAACAGTTTCATCTCCAGCTTTATTGATATCTCTTAATCCAAGTAAATATGATGGAAACCAAGCCAACCATGACGGTCCCATCATTTCCAGTACATATAATCATTAGTAATACTTATATTCCATCTAACTAGCAAACTGTTCAGTCTGTCTTGTGTCTGACAAATGTCTATGAAACATAAAGTCTATGTTTTGCTAATTGTTCCATGTTAACGAAATTTGAACATGATTGATGTGTGTTGGGACATAATATAGCATGTATACCAATTAAAGTTAATTTTCTCTAGAGTGGAGTGTCTCATTATTGAATACTTTTGGCGCAGGGGAATCTCTTTGACTAATTATCGTTAAATAAATCTAAACCACATGTGATTATTACTTTGTGATGTTGAGAGCAAATATCATTTCCAGTGAATATAATTATTGTTAATATTTAGACTCCATGTAATTAAGGAAACTTATTAATACATCTTAAATTAGACTGTAATAAGTTGTTTAATTCTAATCATTATTATTACAACTAAAAGTTGTTTAAATATTAATTAGACGAAATTAATTCACTGACAGAAATACATAAATGTTTTGTTTGTGATTTTCAAATAATGAAGTAAACATCATCTCCCTGAAACTTTAATATTTTCACAAAGCTAAATGTTTTCCTTATATTTCATTACAGATTCACTATGGAAGACCAAACAAAACCTACCCCTCAGAAAAGCGCTTTAAGGGACTCAACAACAAAAAGGGATGAAGAAGGAGTTCCCGAAGGATATTGTAGTGTTAGTAGTTCAGAGGGAGAATCAGCAGTGAAGGCCATATCTGATGCAAGACTCACCACACATGGAGACAAAGAAAGCAGAAAAGAAACTGAAAAACAAATAGTTGCTAAAATACAGAGGATTCGTCTACAACATGATTGCTGCATGATGTTTATGGAGCATTTAGTTAAGGAGAGGAACTATTTTGAAAGTCTGGGATTAAGTGCCAATTGTATTTTAGAAAAGGTCAAAGAGAGACTTGAAATTTTGCTGAAATATACTAAAGAACAGAATATTTCTATTGAGCAGGATCTCAAATGGTTTCAACAAAGACTCTTTGACATTTATGTCACCAGCAATCCATACAGATGGAAGACCATTCAGACACCAAAAATAACCACGAAATTTCGACCTCTTTGCCCAGTTGTGACCAGAGAAGCAAAGATTGTGGAATCTGGAGAAGAATTTGACAAACTCACAATATCCGATATTATAGTAATACAGGGGGGAGTGATTACCTATTCCCACCATTGTATGACAGTATGTTGTGTGACAAGAGACGGTGACAGAAATAATGTCCATTGTCCATCTTCTGTCACCAGTTTCACCAGAATTGGTCAAGACATGGTTCTAGCAACCCTCCCCTTCCAAGAAATGATTCTCATTATCAGCCCCACAAGTTTCAAGATTAAAAACATACAGTTGGGGTTATATTTGGTTGCTTACTTGGAACATTCTACACTTATAGGTGTAGAAATGTTTGGTAAGACAGTTTACCAAATGGATTGGGGGGAGAATAGAATTAAACACCAATTCATTACCAAAGAAGCACCTACAGATATTGCTGTAGGGGTCCACAATATACTTTTAATTACATTTTCCAGTATTAACAGAGTAATCTGTTACAATATGGACGGCCAACTGTTATGGGAGGTAGAGACCCATTCTCTGAACCTCCCAAGTAAAATCTCTCTGTACCAAAGCTATTTCTATGTCCTCCAGGGACAAATTATTTACAGAATTTCGGCTAAAGGTAGTGTGACAAAGAGGGACATTGGCAGGAAATGCCGCTCTATTTCTGTTGGTAAAGATACCATTTTGGTAACAGATTATTTTGGCAAACCACATGCCATTCAAATAAATAAAGACTTTTGGCCCAAACTGTCACACAACCACCAGTTACATACCCCCAGCTTGAAAGACTATATTGATATTGAGGATTGCAACAACATTACAAATATTCTACCTATGTCTACATCTTCTACATTAATAATTTACAAAAACAAGAAAGCTAAACTATTCACTGATAATGAGGAAATAATTAACCAAAATAATTTAGTTTTCCTTGAACTTCCTTCTTTCTCTTGTAGAATAAACGCAAACAGATTCCTGGTATTTTATCGTGAAATGAAAGGATTTCAGTGTATCACTTGTCCTGAACTAAGAAAAGGCCCTTTAATAAAAGTCCAAACTGATTACATGAAAGTATGTCATATTGTATCAAATAAGTGTTTAGCTGTGACCACCACTAAAAACAAAAATGAGATCCATATCCTATTGATCAACGAAGATAAAGTTGACATTACAGAAAGAATTTCTCTGGGACATTCTAATGTCACCATTGCTGCAACTCCAATTAATTTTGTGGTCGTAGATGGAAGCAAAAATAAAATGGTATTTTATTCAACATGTGGTGAAGAACTTTTTCAAAAATACCTTCCATTCTATGGCTACCCTCATCACATCTACTCTGATAATGTTTATTTTTATGTCCTCTTCAAGAGACACTCTATTCTGATATGTTATGATATATATGGAGAAATGAAATGGCAGTGGCAACTGCCTTTCCCTGTTCACCCTCACATTGCTGTTTTCCAAGGGACTGTTTATCTACCGGACACTCAACTCAACAGGGTCCTTCTTTACAAGTATCAAGACCGGTCGTCTGGCTGTTGTTTACACACGAAAAATCCTTATATCAGAAATCTAAATCTACGACTCAAAGAAAAGGAGAATGACAAAAAACTTGTCATTGGCGAAATATGTAATCTGGAGAATGGACAGTTGGTGGTGTCCGACATCAACCATGATTGCTTGTTATACATTTCTAATGAAGGAGACATTGTGTCGAGATTATCTCTGCCGTCTACAGCTACAGATATATGTCGATGGGATTCTAATCAAATAGGTGTCACATTACCCCTACAGAAACAATTAAGGGTCATTGGAAACCTATCAAAGACAGTGAGAAGTGTATCATTAAGGCAGCCTTATGTACGGGTGTGTAAGATGGGTGAAGGTGAAATTGTTTGTTATTGTTATAAACCATCACATTTAGATATTTTAGCCATTAAGAAAAATTCTAATCAAGTTGAAACAATTAAGACAATTAATATTCCTTGTTTTGTGAAATCATTATCAATAGACAAGGAAACAGAAAAGCTATTAATTGTTACTAGGGGAAAAGCATTTCAGTACAACTTTACAATAGATGGTGGTGGTCATGGCAGTGCACGTCGTCAGAGTAGTGGCAGTGATGGTCATGCTAAGAGGATACTCAGTGTTTTAAAGTCTAAAATAGAAGTTTTCAAGCTCATTAGTAGTGGTGGTCATGGCCGTCGTCGTCATCATCCTTGTAGTATTAAGATGGTCCCCAGTGTTTTAATGTCCCAAGTGAAACGTCCCCTCAATCTCTACGGTGGATCTATTGACCAAATGTTTGTGTATCTTGTAGACAGCAGCCGTATGTTTGCTATAAACGATCATAATTTGTTGGTTAATGATCTCGTTACAAATAATCAACTTAATAATTATATCGACCTGGTAGATGTATTTTCCAGAAACATTTCTGTCAGTGAAATGTTGTCATCATCTTTATATCTACAGGATCTGACAGTTTCTGATAAAGGCAGACGTATTCCTCTCCCTCAACATTTGGGAGACAAAGAACCAGTGCATATTAAATCTTTGGTTATAACTGAAAATAATCTGATTGCAGGATGTGACAGGAGGAATGGAAACATTAAGATATTCACATTGGATGGTCAACTTTTGGATTCAATCAAATGGAAATTTAATGGATTTATTAAAATGTGTCGATGGCAGTCAAACACACTGGTCATTACGAATTGGGATTGTTTTCATAATAATAAATGCCAACTGTTGACATTAAAAGTGGAATTTCCATTGTCGTTGGTAATTTACCAAACGAGAAATAAATATGAATTTGTGGCTTCTTTATCAAACAATCAAATGGTTTTTAGTAAAATGAGAGATGGAAGTCATTTGTATTTTGTAGATATTGATGAAATACATTCGAATGTGAAGGAAATAAAACAAATAGACATACCTCAACCATTAATAAGGAGAAATGAATATGGAAATTATGATGACGATGACATCCGTGATATTAAAGTTACTGCTGAAGATGTCATCATTGTCTTAAACAGAAGATTCATCATTTTCTTCAACAGTGATGGTCAATATTTACATTCAGTCAGACACTACATGAAGTGTTATCTTAGTGATGACAGGATGACAATTGATGACAGTTTTTTGTACATTCATGGTGATTGGGAGAAATATTCAGTTTTAGCCGGATATCAAAACATTTTGTGTTTGACCCAGGATGGGGAATACAAGAGAATATTTTTAAATAGAAGAATTTATAAAGATGATGTATATTTCTCCAGTATAGACTGTAAAGGACCAAGGTTTGTTGGAAGCCCCAGGAGGAGACAGAATGAATTGTATGTTGAAGGGTTGTTTATGGTGAATCGAGAAAGGTTCCCGGTTGCTCGTTTACAAACAGACGAATTTCCTGTTCAAGTAAAAGATTTTGATATTTCTGAAGAAGGAAAGACAGTTGTGTGTGAAAAAGCCAATAATGGAAATATTAAAATATTTGATAAAGACGGGGAGCTGCTATGTCACAGAAATGTGGCAAGTTTAGTTGGTGGTGTATGTTTTACACAAGGAAAGCACATAATGGCCACGGTTCCTAAAAGAAAAGAAATATTTCAACTGAATGGAAAAAATTTGCAGAAATCTAAAGCTTGGTCAAGTCTCGTCCCTTATGGTGTAATATGGAGAAATGTGGGGGGTATTTACTGGTGTCAACATATTGAATTGATTGAATGTCATTGCATAAAGATTGATGGGGACCAAGTGAAGGTTCTGGAATCTGTGTCTTTATTAAATCTTGATTCTGGTCTTTGTTTCCCTTCCATTACATCTGAGACGAACAAAGAAATATTCAGTAATGAATTAATTAATAAATTGGAATACAAAGGAGGAGATGGAGATGGAGGAAGAAGAGGTGAATCAGGTGAAATAATTAGTAAAGGTAGATTAAAGGTGAGATGTGGTAATTACATAGCGGAGATTAATAATTCAGGAATTGATGAAATATCAGTGAGGAGACTTCCATATAGAACAGCAATGGTCCCTTTTTCCATTCCTGCATTCGAGGAACCTGTTTATTTTGATTTTAGGGACATTAGGGACTGGAACAGTAAACTAATTAAGTTAGATGAGAATGTGAGTGTGTTGATGTTTCGAGAAAGTTTCACATTAATCAGATCAACAACAACAACAGTGGACATACTTCAATATGAACAACAAGAAGAAGAACCACTGGACATTTGTCGGTGGACAGACGAATGTTTCATTGTCGCCTTTGGGAGAGAAATGAGGGTCTTCAACAGGGATCTCCATCGTTTAAAAACCATCAGAACTGAGAAATACTACAACATCATTTCTAAATACAACGACAATCAACTCGTGTGTGGTGGTCATTATATTAGAGACATAACTCAAGAAGAGAGAGACAAGGAATACCAAAGAATATGGAGGAAAAACAAGGTTTATTACATTTGCAGAGACTCTAACATCTTTGACTCTTATTATGTGGATGTGGTTGATATTGAAGATGGAAAATGTAAAGATGAAGTGTGTTGGGGGTGGATGGGGAGAAAGGGAAGGTTGGAGGGAGATGAAGGGGTGGATGGTGTGGGAGTCACATCTTTTGGTGATGTTGTTGTTGTGAGGAGGGAGATGGAGAAAAATGAGGTGTTTGGAAGGTGGGATGATTGGTCTTTAGTGGAGTGGTTCAGGGAAAAGTCTTTGGTGAGGAGGATAAGAATAGAAGAAGGAATATTTTGGGGAAAGGAATCTTATATTGTAAGACTTCATTTAACCATAATTGGTGAATGTGTTTATATAACAGATAGAAGAAACAATATTTACGAAATACCTGGACATATTGAAGGGGAAACATCTGAAGATGAGGAAATCCTGGGATTAAAAGATAATCCAAAATATTTACTCCTCAGAGGAGATGAAACTGAAGTCTTTCAAGTTCTTGGTTTTGATGTTTCAGAAAATTCTTTGATGGTTTTTGGAATTATTCCTGGACTTCAATCTTTTGCTTTTTTCTATTTTGACAAATAAATATTTCCAGAAATATTAAACTTCATCTTCATTATTATTATTATTATTGTAAATGGGTTCACCTGGGAATCGAACCTGCATCGCATACATTGCATTCTACACATTCCTCATGTGTGTGTATATATGTGTGTTTATAGACAAGTGAGTGTGTGTGTGTTTATATATGCATATGTGTTTATATATATATATGTGTGTGTGTGTATATATGTATGTGTTTATATATACATGTTTGTGTGAGTGTGTATATATGTATATATGTGTGTGTGTATATATGCATGTTTGTGTGTGTATAACCGCCGACACTGTTTCCCTTCAAAATGGGGGGAGTTTATCCTGTTCAGGCTTTATTATTAGCATTATTCTGCGATTGAGAATTGAAAATCACTTCTTTAACTTTCTAAGACATCTCAAAGCTTCTGAAAGCAACCTTCGTTTGTTTGTTTACGTTCATCGTAATTTGAATTGATATACATACAATATATATACATATACACGTGTATATATATGTATGTATACGCATGCATGTATGTATAATGTATGTCTGGTGAAAAGCAGACGACCGAAAGCAACAACGGAAACATCAGCAGCAGCAGCAGACGACAACCGCCACCACCATCATCATCATCATCATTAGCACCTCCACCACCACCATCATCATCATCATCATCATCATCATCATCATCATCATCATCACCAAAAGCAGCAGCGTTGTGTGTGCGTGTGTGCAGTCTGCATCTGACAGTTTTTAACGTTTAATAATAAGATTGTTGTTGTTGTTGTTGTTGCAGTGACCTTTCAACTGCACACACGCACAAACGTTGCCTTTCCTCCTCGCAGGGTTGTTGTTGTTGTTGCTGTTGGCGTTCATAGAAGGACGCTTGGCTCTCTCTCTCTATCTCTCTCTCTCTCTCTCTTTCACCCTTCCTACCCACTCTCTTTAAAACACATGTCACTTATCTCTCGCGTTCTCTCTCTCCCTCTATCTCTCTCTCTCTCTCTCTTTCACCCTTCCTTCCTTCCTCCTCTCTTTAAAACATGTTACTTATCTCTCGCGTTCTCTCTCTCTCTATCTATCTCTCTCTCTCTCTTTCACCCTTCCTTCCTTCCTCCTCTCTTTAAAACATGTTACTTATCTCTCGCGTTCTCTCTCTCTCTCTATCTATCTCTCTCCCTCTCTCTCTCTCTCTCTTTCTTTCACCCTTCCTTCCTCCTCTCTTTAAAACACATGTCACTTATCACTCGCGTTCTCTCTCTCTCTATCTCTCTCTCTCTCCCTTTCACCCTTCCTTCCTTCCTCCTCTCTTTAAAACATGTTACTTATCTCTCGCGTTCTCTCTCTCTCTATCTATCTCTCTCTCTCTCTTTCACCCTTCCTTCCTTCCTCCTCTCTTTAAAACATGTTACTTATCTCTCGCGTTCTCTCTCTCTCTCTATCTATCTCTCTCCCTCTCTCTCTCTCTCTCTCTCTTTCACCCTTCCTTCCTCCTCTCTTTAAAACACATGTCACTTATCACTCGCGTTCTCTCTCTCTCTCTATCTCTCTCTCTCTCCCTTTCACCCTTCCTTCCTTCCTCCTCTCTTTAAAACATGTTACTTATCTCTCGCGTTCTCTCTTTCTCTATCTATCTCTCTCCCTCTATCTCTCTCTCTCTCTCTCTTTCACCCTTCCTACCCACTCTCTTTAAAACATGTCACTTATCTCTCGCGTTCTCTCTCTCCCTCTATCTCTCTCTCTCTCTCTTTCACCCTTCCTTCCTTCCTCCTCTCTTTAAAACATGTTACTTATCTCTCGCGTTCTCTCTCTCTCTCTATCTATCTCTCTCCCTCTCTCTCTCTCTCTCTCTCTTTCACCCTTCCTTCCTCCTCTCTTTAAAACACATGTCACTTATCTCGCGTTCTCTCTCTCCCTCTATCTCTCTCTCTCTCTCTTTCACCCTTCCTTCCTTCCTCCTCTCTT